>NC_133330.1:11671549-11841549 GCF_042186555.1 Aquarana catesbeiana
GCTACAATCAGAGTTGGTAAAGCGTATGAAAATCTTCTAAGAGTCAAAAACAGAACGATCACAAAAGGTCTTTCCACCTCATCAGAACTAAAACTGCTTAAAATTTGGCATTTTCTGCCTCCTCCCCTCTCTCCTCATCAACCTGGTAATGACATTTTTAAACAAAACCCTTCCGTTTTCATTACATACCTTATTTTGGACCAAGTGATGTCATCATTGGGTCTCAGTTTTTTTCTATTCAATACAGGCAGATCATGGCTGGTGGGAGGGGCCAGAAGGATGCTGTAAGAGCTTCCTGAAAACATCCCAGCACCCTGCTCAGTACTCCTCTCAAAAGCCCTCAGTCCCGATGCAACAGTGGGCTGGCCCTTGGGAGGAGTTCTTGGCTCTCCAGTGGTGGGGTCCACTCATGATGCACAAGAGGAGTGACAACAGTCCAAGGGGACCGGCCAGTGCAGGCACCATCTATGGTGCTGGATCAGAGGTCCCTGAACTGCAGCCAGAATCCCTTCCTCCCATCACTGCACGCCACGGCCTCTCTGCAGATCAGCTCATTCACAATATTTAACAGCATGGCAAGACTGCAGTGACTGAGCCACAGAACTGGATTCCCACGACTGATAAAGTCCATGTGACCAGAAGGTGGACCATAATGTGATCCCCAAGACTGACAGAGGCTAAGCGACCAGGAGGCAAATGATCGTGTAATCCCCAAGATGGACAGAGACCATGTGACCAGAAGATGGACTATCGTGTGATTCACAAGACTTCAAGACCATGTGACCAGGAGGTGGACCATCATATGAACCCCAAAACTTCTAGAGACCATGTAACAGGGTGGAACCATCGTGTGATCCCCAAGACTGACAGAGACCATGTGACCAGAAGGTGGACAATCATGTGAACCCCAAAAACAGCTAGAGACCATGTGACCAGATGGACAACCATGAACCCCAAAACAGCTAGAGACCATGTGACCAGGAGGTGGCCTATCATGTGATCTCCAATACTGACAGAGACCATGTGACCTGAAGGTGGAGTATTATGTGAACCCCAAAACAGATCAAGATCATGTGACCAGGAGGTGTTCCATCATGTGATCCCAAGACTGACAGAGGCCATGTGATCAGGTGGTGGACCATCCTATGAACCCCAAAATTTCTAGAGACCATGTAACAAGGAGGTGTACTATCATGTGACTCCCAAGACTGACAGACCACGTGACCAGGAGATGAACCATCAAGCCAACCCCAAGACTGACAAAGTCCATGTGATAAGGAGGTGGACTATCATGTAGCCCCAACACTGACCAAGAACATGTACCAGAAGATGGACCATCATGTAAACCCCAAAACTGCTAGAGACCATGTGACCAGGAGGTGGAGTATCATGTGTCCCTAAGACTGCCAAAGACCATGTACCTGGAGGTGGACCATCATGTGATTCCCCAAGACTGACAGACGACATGTGACCAGGAGGTGGACCAACATGTGAACCTCAAAACTGCTAGAGACCATGCGACCAGAAGGTGGACTATCATATGATCCCCAAGACTGAGAGTCCATGTGATGGGGAAGTGGACTAGCTTGTGATCCCCAAGACTGACTGAGACCACGTGACCAGAAGGTGGACCATCATGTGATCCCCAAAACTGGCAGATGATGCAATCCCCAAAATGCAAAGAGTTCATGTGACTAAAAGGTGGACTATCATGTGATCTCCAAGACTGACAGAGACCTTGAGACCAGGAAGTGAACCATCATGTGACCCAACCCCCATGAATCACTGACTGCACTGTATTTTTCTTTTTGTGTGCTGAAACAAAAGTAGGTGTAATCCTACCAAAGTCCCACAGTAGGGATTACCTTGACGTAGCGCTCCAGCGCAGGGTGCACCCGCGTGGTGGCGAGCTGTATGGAGAAGGGCGTGGTGTACGGGAAGGTGGCCATCACCGCATGGTTCACCTCTGGGAGAACGCAGAACTTGAAGCCGTGTTTGCGGAATATCCGGACGTGATCCGGCAACGGTTTCTCATCGCCTTCACTCAGGATACTGCCCACTATGTACCTGCAGAACTCCACCGGAACCTAAAAAAGAAGAAGAAGAGAAACCCGTCATGTGACCCATCCATGGTCTACAAGAGGCTTAACAGGGGAAAACCAAATAGCTTCCCTTCATTTTATATTACAATGTATCGGAAGCCCCATTTTTTTCTTGGTTTTGGATGGAGTAGGGACAGGTTAAAACATCTCAAAAATGTTTTTGGCGTGGGTCCCGCTGGAAAACATTTCTTGATGTCCAACAAGCTTTATTGTAAGCAGTGCAAACTTACAAAGCCAGACTGACAAACTGCTGACCACCAGGCCCTACTGCTTCTAACTAAACCTCCATTGGGCATAAATGAGTCAGTGACCAGGAGAAGGTCTGGCGGTCATCAGCAGTTTGTCAGTCTGGCTTTGTAAGTTTGCACTGCTTACAATAAAGCTTGTTGGACATCAAGAAAAAAAAAAAAAAAAAAGTTTCTTTATTGCAACATTGTATAACATCATAAGCCGACACTCTCTGGATTGCTTAAACAATGTTGCATCTCAGATACAGACTGCGGTTTTTTTTTTTTCTTGATATCCAACAAGCTTTATTGCAAGTAGTGCAAACTTACAAAGCCAGACTGCTAGACCCTCCTACTCATGACTAGGGATGAAACATCTATAGAGACGGAGGGGGTCCGGCGATGAGTTATGATCTGGCTTTCAGCGCTTTCACATCTGGGGTGGCCTCTAAAGAGCCATTCACGTTCAGATCGCTTTTTTTTTTTTTTTTAGAGGGCACTTGACAGGCAGCAAGGAGGAGATGTTATAAGGCCTCCTCACCCCTGTAATGCTGCACTTCCATGGCGCAATCGCGTGCAATGACTCGAGGTTGCAAAGTGGCCCCAATGACTTCATGTGCGAGTATGCAAGACGGTTCTGATTGTAAAACTCTGCGCCCCAAGTTAAAAATGACATTTTTACCGCCCCCAAGGCCGCCCCATTTGAAAGAGTGTGGTCAGTTTGCACTACCTGCAATAAAGCTTGTTGAAGAGCGGACAGGCAGCTTGTTTGTGGTCATCGTAAATGCAACATATTGTACAGTGCCTTGAAGTTATTGGTTGTAACGTGACAAAATGTGGAAAATGTCAAGGGGTATGAATACTTTTTCAAGGCACTGTATAATGTCAGAGCAATCTGGAAAGTGGCGGCACGCAAGGCAGGACTTTGCTGCACAATAAACAAACGTTCTGTGGTGTACACACTGCGCTTACACATAAACATCCCCCCTGTACAAGGGAGCGGCGCTGCGTTTACTGTACGCACCACCAACCATAATTACGTCCAGCTCATGGTGGACTCCTCTTGAGGATCCTCAAGTATGAAGGCCACCAATGTCGCCCTCCTAAAAAAAAAAAAAATGCTGCTGCCTGGGCTCAAAACATTCTGAGTCACGAATCCATATCAAGCATGCAGCAAGTGAAAATTCCTGATCTGCATCCAAGCCAAAGACTGGGGACGTGCTAAAAGGGGAAAGATCAATAGGGCAACTAGAGAGGCTGGTATTTTAAAATCAAGGCATGACAGGGTCTCTTTAATGGCCCCATCACCATCTGTGAGCTGAGAAGATGAAGCCCGAGATTGGCGTAGGTGTAAAGCTCCCGCCTGCGCACACCTGCCGCACACCTGAGTTCCAGTGTCGTGTACGAGTGGCGCTCCCGGGAGGCGGTTTAGCGTTGCCCCCCAGAGACGTGCTTGCTCTTATAATAACCTGGCGATCCCCCCCTGGGAAGGGTTGCTATGTATTTCTGTATCTCCCGGCCCGGGTGCAACCGACTGCAACTTATTACAAAGACACCTCCCCCCGGACACCAAATTACTGAAGTGCAGGAGAAAAAACACGTTGAGGTGACACCGGCCTGACGGGGCAATAAAGAGAAGATACAAAGTGAGATTTACTGTTCCAATAATACTGAGGAATGTTCTAGAATATTCTACCTACAGAAATAGATAATCACAGCCCTCCGCCATGTGCGACATCCTCACCCAACGCCAATAACACGTCCCAACACTAGTTTTACCCCGCTTCACCCGGGCCCCCTTGTCTCCCTTCTCTGGGCCCCACCATCACCCCCACAGACCTCTCCTTCTCACTTTGGACCCCACCATCTCCCCCCCTAGACCACATCACCACCCTCATGGCCTCTCCTTCTCACCCTGCACCCCACCTATCACCTAGACCACATCACCACCCTCATGGACCTCTCCTTCTCATCCTGCACCCCACCATCTCCCCCCTAGACCACCCTGAACCACATCACCAACCCCATGGACCTCTCCTTCTCACTCTGGACCCCACCATCTCCCCCTAGACACAACCATCACCCCTATGAGAACCTCTCTTTCTCACCCTGGACCCCACCATCTCATCCCTAGACCACCCTGAACCCCATAATCATCATCCTCACGGGCCTCTCCTTCTCACCCTGGGCCCCACCATCTCCCCCATAGACCACCCTGGACCCCATCATCAGTCCCATGGACCTCTTCTTCTCACCCTGGAACCCACCATCACACTCATGGACCACCCTGGACCTGGTCATCACCTATACAGACTGCTCATGGCCCCATATACTGGTCCATGCTCTCTATTCTCTATATCCTCTTTTTACCCCAGGATCCTCTACTGCCCCAGCCTATCCATATCCTCTTTTTACCCCTGGACCCTCTAGTACCCTCTTTTGCCCAAGCCTCTCCATATACTCTGCTTACCCCTGGTCCTTCCAGCGCCCTCTACTGTCCCAACCTTTCCATATCCTCTTCTTACCTCTGGTGCCCTCTACTGCCCCAACCTTTCCATACCCTCTTCTTACGCTTGGCCCCTCCGGAGCCCTCTAATGCCCCAGCCTCTCCATATCCTATTTCCACCCCCGGACCCTCCAGTACCCTCTTTTACCCCAGCCTCTCCATATCCTCTGCTTACCCCTGGTCCCTACAGTACCTTCTAGTGCCCCCACACTCTTCATATTCTCTTTCTACCCCCGGTCTCTCTGGTGCCCTCTACTGTCCCAGCTTTTTCATTCATTCTTTTTACCCCAGGCCCCTCCAGTACCCTCTACTGCCCCAACCTTTCCATATCCTC
This sequence comes from Aquarana catesbeiana, assembly GCF_042186555.1. Taxonomy (NCBI): domain Eukaryota; kingdom Metazoa; phylum Chordata; class Amphibia; order Anura; family Ranidae; genus Aquarana; species Aquarana catesbeiana. The sequence goes on from NC_133330.1 coordinate 11,676,719, forward strand.
TTTCTACCCCAGCCCCTCCAGTACCCTCTTTTGCCCAAGCCTCTCTATATCCTCTTCTTACCCCTGGCCCCTCCAGTGCCCTCTACTCTCCCAACCTCTCCATATCCTCTTCTTACCTCTGACCCATCCAGTGCCCTCTACTGTCCCAACCTTTCCATATCCTCTTCTTACCCCGGCCCCTCCAGTACCCTCTACTGTCCCAGCCTCTCCATATCCTCTTCTTACCCCCGGCCCATAAAGTGCCCTCTACTGTCCCAACCTCTCCATAGCCTCTTCTTACCCCTGGCCCCTCCAGTGCCCTCTACTGTCCCAACTTTTCCATATCCTCTTCTTACCCCCGGCCCCTCCAGTACCCTCTACTGTCCCAACCTCTCCATATCCTCTTCTTACCCCTGGCCTCTCCAGAGCCCACTACTGTCCCAACCTCTCCATATCCTCTTCTTACCCCTGGCCCCTCCAGTGCCCTCTACTGTCCCAACTTTTCCATATCCTCTTCTTACCCCCGGCCCCTCCAGTGCCCTCTACTGTCCCAACGTCTCCATATCCTCTTCTTACCCCCCGCCCCACCAGTGCCCTCTACTGTCCCAACGTCTCCATATCCTCTTCTTACCCCCGGCCCCTCCAGTGCCCTCTACTGTTCCAACGTCTCCATATCCTCTTCTTACCCCCGGCCCCTCCAGTACCCTCTACTGTCCCAACCTCTCCATATCCTCTTCTTACCCCCGGCCCCACCAGTGCCCTCTACTGTCCCAACCTCTCCATATTCTCTTCTTACCCCCGGCCCCTCCAGTGCCCTCTACTGTCCCAACCTCTCCATATCCTCTTCTTACCCCTGGCCCCTCCAGTGCCCTCTACTGCCTTCTTAGCCCCGGCCCCCCAAAGACCCTCTACTGTCACAACCTCTCCATATCCACTTCTTACCTCCGGCCCCTCCAGTGCCCACTACTGTCCCAACCTCTCCATATGCTCTTTCTACCCCCAGCCCCTCCAGTACCCTCTTTTGCCCAAGCCTCTCCATATCCTCTTCTTACCTCCGGCCCCTCCAGTGCCCTCTACTGTCCCAACCTCTCCATATCCTCTTCTTACCCCCGGCCCCTCCAGTGCCCTCTACTGTCCCAACGTCTCCATATCCTCTTCTTACCCCCCGCCCCACCAGTGCCCTCTACTGTCCCAACGTCTCCATATCCTCTTCTTACCCCCGGCCCCTCCAGTGCCCTCTACTGTTCCAACGTCTCCATATCCTCTTCTTACCCCCGGCCCCTCCAGTACCCTCTACTGTCCCAACCTCTCCATATCCTCTTCTTACCCCCGGCCCCTCCAGTGCCCTCTACTGTCCCAACCTCTCCATATCCTCTTCTTACCCCCGGCCCCTCCAGTGCCCTCTACTGTCCCAACCTCTCCATATCCTCTTCTTACCCCTGGCCCCTCCAGTGCCCTCTACTGCCTTCTTAGCCCCGGCCCCCCAAAGACCCTCTACTGTCACAACCTCTCCATATCCACTTCTTACCTCCGGCCCCTCCAGTGCCCACTACTGTCCCAACCTCTCCATATGCTCTTTCTACCCCCAGCCCCTCCAGTACCCTCTTTTGCCCAAGCCTCTCCATATCCTCTTCTTACCTCCGGCCCCTCCAGTGCCCTCTACTGTCCCAACCTCTCCATATCCTCTTCTTACCCCCGGCCCCTCCAGTGCCCACTACTGCCCCCCTCCCCCATATTCCCTTCCCCCCTTCTCACCTTCATGGGGTTGTCATAGTAGACCCCGACGGAGACCAGCTTCGGCGCCAGGCTGACGCTCTCCGTATAAAGGTTTCCGCTCTCGTCGTACGGTCCCACGCGGAACTTGTAGGCGACTACCACCCCGCGGATCGGCGGCGGCCCCGCCCTCACCTCCACCTCGGTCAGCAGCCCCGAATAGACGGCCAATCCGAAGAGAGTGAGCAGGAGGAGGCCGATGAGCGCCGCGATCAGCGAGATCAACACCCACTCCGGCACCGAGCTCATCTTCACCCGCTGACCACGCTCTGTACTGACAACCACTGGACTGTGGTCAGCCCCTCCCACCCACCTTCACAGCTTAAAGCCCCGCCTCCGGAACCCCGCCCCTAAACCAAACAGAGCCAGCAAAACGAAGACCACCAGAGCCGCGGTCACTGAGACCAGAACCCAGTCCGGCACCGAGCTCATCGCCTACTACACCGAGCGACTGAGCTCACCTGGAGGGGGCGGCACCCTGACATAACCTAGAGCTCCGCCCCCGACATGACGTCACCCGCCTCTCACCGCCTTCCTACCTACACACGTCTCTCGTCACCTAGAGCCCCGCCCTGACAGCCCTCAGCCCCGCCTCTCACCGACTTCCTACCTACACACGTCTCTCGTCACCTAGAGCCCCGCCCTGACAGCCCTCAGCCCCGCCTCTCACCGCCTTCCTACCTACACGCGTCACCTAGAGCCCCGCCCAGCCAGCCCTCGGCCCCGCCCTACCGCCTTCCTACCTACACGCGTCTCTCGTCACCTAGAGCCCCGCCCTGACAGCCCTCAGCCCCGCCTCTCACCGCCTTCCTACCTACACGTGTCACCTAGAGCCCCGCCCAGCAAACCCTCATCCCCGCCCTACCGCCTTCCTACCTACACGCGTCTCTCGTCACCTAGAGCCCCGCCCAGCCAGCCCTCACCGGCTCAGCCCCGCCCCTCTGCTAGCTGCGTCCCCGCCACTCACAGTGCAGCCCCGCCCCTGCACCTTCTTCGGGCCCGCCCTGCGCTGACCCTTCTGCGGTCATGTGAGCGGTCACCTGAGCGGGGAGAGGGGGGGCCTCACGTCCCTTCCGGCTCTTCTGCTGTGAGGCGTCTCCATGGAGACGGGCTGCCCCTCTATATTGCCTGTTTTTTTTTTTTTTTTGAGAGAGAGAATAAGCTCAGACTCCCCCAGTACTGCTGTCCCCGGGGTGCTTTATAAAGAGCAGCTGTGTGTAGGACAGAGGGGCACTCCCAACATGTCAGGCAGTGTGAGGGCAGCCTGGGAGATGGTCCCCAGACTATGGCCAAGTCTATCATTGTGTACAAATATTTACATCCTGTGCAAAATAACAGGGGATAAGCCCCCTGACGGGTTTTTGTTATGTGGCTGTGTGCAGCTCTGGAGGTTCCCCCCCCCCCTATCACTTCCTGTCCCACAAACACAACAGGAAGTCAGAGGAAATCTCTCCAAAGTGAGAGAAATCCCCCCTTAGATGGTTGTCATGGAGATGAGTGTCCCCCCTTGTATGAACCCCCCTCACTTCCTCTCCCACAAACACAACAGGATGTGACACCGACAGGCCACGGATGGGGATGGATGAGCCACGGATGGGGATGGATGAGCCACGGATGGGGATGGATGAGCCACGGATGGGGATGCATAGCTCCGAACTGTCCCTGATTTGGAGCAATGTCCCTCTGTCCCTCATTCCTCCTCATTTGTCCCTCATTTTGGTCTGATCCATACAGTTGTGTATAAAATGCACAAAGTGTTTCCCAGAGCTAAACCTTTTATCTGATTTCTAAATTGCTGCATTTTGTAAATTCCAAAAGCCGATATAAAGGAATTGTAGTGGTAAAAAAAGCACTTGTGGGTTTAATCAATCTTTGTTTTTTTGTACAATTCTCCTTTAAGGGGGCGTGGCAGGGGGTGTGTCCTATGCCTACATACTTTTGCTGATAGGTGTCCCTCATTCCCATCTCAAAAAGTTGGGAGGTGTGCCGGGATGGATGAGCCGTGGATGGGCTCAGGGTTGCCACCTTTTCTTCAAGTCAAACCCGAACACTTTAGCAGCGCACAGCCGTTTTTTTATACATATATTTTGCTAATAAATAACATTTCTAATCATATGACGTTAAAAACAAGAGTCCCCCCTTTACACCAGAGTCCACAGTGTTCCCCCTTACATCAGAGTCCTCTCCGTACATCAGAGTTCTCAGTGTTCCCCCTTAAATCCGGGTTCCCGGAGCATCCCTTAGAGTCCCCAGAGTTCTCCCTTACATCAGAGTCTGCAGTTCCCCTTTTACATCTGAACTTGCAGAGTTTCCTTACATTGTGGGGGGGGGGGGGCTCTGCAGACTCTGATGTGAGGGAGAACTCTGGGGACTCTAAGGGATGCTCCGGGAACCCTGATTTAAGGGGCAACACTGTGGCCTCTGATGTACGGAGAGGACTCTGATGTAAGGGGGAACACTGTGGCTTTTGGTGTAAAGGGGAACTCTGATGTGTACTCAGAGGCAGGAGAGAGAAGGGGGAGACTTCAGTCACAGACAGGGATGGATGGTGAGCTCACTCACCCCTTGGCAGTCATCACCTATTATCCAGATGTATCTGAGGCTGCTGGACTTCAAATTTCTGTCCCCCACTTTCCTTTTCTGAGGCACAGCGCCAGGGATTGGAGTGTGGGCAGACACAGAGGGGTGGGAGGAAGAGGTGCAGATCGAGCCCTCTCTCCTCTCCTGTCTGTGTGTGTATGGGGTGGGGGATTGTTAGTGTTGGCTTTGAGCAGCATGAAATAGAGTGTAACCTAAACGGGGAGGGGGCCTCACGTCCTTTCCGCCTCTTCCCCTGTGAGGTGTCTCCCCGAATAGGACTCCTAAAACTGTCCACAGCCCTACTGACACCAACCTTGGCTCTACTGACACCATCCATGCTTTAATACATCTGGGTGCACACCCTAATGCAATAGGCTGCGCAGAGCTATGATGGGGATGGATGAGCCATAGATGGGGATGGATGGATAGGGATGAATGAGCCATAGATGGGGATGAATGAGCCGTAGATAGGGATGAATGAGCCGTGGATAGGGATGAATGAGCCATAGATGGGGATGAATGAGCCGTGGATGGGGGATGAATGAGCCGTGGATAGGGATGAATGAGCCATAGATGGGGATGGATGAGCCGTGGATGGGGGATGAATGAGCCGTGGATGGGGATGAATGAGCCATGGATAGGGATGAATGAGCCGTGGATAGGGATGAATGAGCCATGGATAGGGATGAATGAGCCATGGATAGGGATGAATGAGCCGTGGATAGGGATGAATGAGCCGTGGATAGGGATGAATGAGCCATGGATAGGGATGAATGAGCCGTGGATAGGGATGAATGAGCCATGGATGGGGGATGAATGAGCCATGGATAGGGATGAATGAGCCGTGGATGGGGATGAATGAACCATGGATAGGGATGAATGAGCCGTGGATGGGGGATGAATAAGCCATGTATGGGGATCGTAGGCATATGCAGGGTGTGTGCCTAGGCAAACCCTGATTACCCCACAAGGTGCAGATCCCCCCTGCTGATATTGCACCAATGCCCCCAAATGGAGCTCCTTAAAAAAAATTGCAAAAATAAAATAAACTATTAATGCAATAGGCTGCGCAGAGCTATGATGGGGATGGATGAGCCATGGATGGGGGTGAATGAGCCGTGGATGTGGGGTGAATGAGCCATGGATGGGGGGTGAATGAGCCGTGGATGTGGGGTGAATGAGCCGTGGATGGGGAATGGATGAGCCGTGGATGGGGGATGAATGAGCCGTGGATGGGGATGGATGAGCCATGGATAGGGATGGATGAGCCATGGATAGGGATGAATGAGCCATAGATAGGGATGAATGAGCCGTGGATAGGGATGAATGAGCCGTGGATAGGGATGAATGAGCCATAGATAGGGATGGATGAGCCGTGGATGGGGATGGATGAGCCGTGGATGGGGATGAATGAGCCATGGATAGGGATGAATGAGCCATGGATAGGGATGAATGAGCCGTGGATGGGGGATGAATAAGCCATGTATGGGGATCGTAGGCATGTGCAGGGTGTGTGCCTAGGCAAACCCTGATTACCCCACGAGGTGCAGATCCCCCCTGCTGATATTGCACCAATGCCCCCAAATGGAGCTCCTAAAAAAAAATTGCAAAAATAAAATAAATTAAAAATTACTTACACTGTCCACAGCCCTACTGACACCAACCTCGGCTCTACTGACACCATCCATGCTTTAATACATCTGGGTGCACACCCTAATGCAATAGGCTGCGCAGACCTATGATGGGGATGGATGAGTTGTGGATGGGGATGGATGAGCAAGAATGAGGATGGATGAGCCGTGGATGGGGATGGATGAGCCGTGGATGGGGATGGATGAGCCATGGATGGGGATGGATGAGTCGTGGATGGGGATGGATGAGCCGTGGATGGGGATGGATGAGCCGTGGATGGGGATGGATGAGCCATGGATGGGGATGGATGAGTCGTGGATGGGGATGGATGAGCCATGGATGGGGATGGATGAGTCGTGGATGGGGATGGATGAGTCGTGGATGGGGATGGATGAACCATGGATGGGAATGGATGAGTCGTGGATGGATGAGCCATGGATGAGGATGGATGAGCCATGGATGGGGATGGATGAGTCGTGGATGGGGATGGATGAGCCATGGATGGGGATGGATGAGTCGTGGATGGGGATGGATGAGTCGTGGATGGGGATGGATGAACCATGGATGGGGATGGATGAGTCGTGGATGGGGATGGATGAGTCGTGGATGGGGATGGATGAACCATGGATGGGGATGGATGAGTCGTGGATGGGGATGAATGAGCCATGGATGAGGATGGATGAGCCATGGATGGGGATGGATGAGCCATGGATGAGGATGGATGAGCCATGGATGGGGATGGATGAGTCGTGGATGGGGATGGATGAGCCATGGATGGGGATGGATGAGTCGTGGATGGGGATGGATGAGCCATGGATGGGGATGGATGAGTCGTGGATGGGGATGGATGAGCCATGGATGGGGATGGATGAGTCGTGGATGGGGATGGATGAACCATGGATGGGGATGGATGAGTCGTGGATGGATGAGCCATGGATGGGGATGGATGAGCCATGGATGGGGATGGATGAGTCGTGGATGGGGATGGATGAACCATGGATGGGGATGGATGAGTCGTGGATGGATGAGCCATGGATGGGGATGGATGAGCCGTGGATGGGGATGGATGAGCCATGGATGGGGATGGATGAGCCATGGATGGGGATGGATGAGCCGTGGATGGGGATGGATGAGTCGTGGATGGATGAGCCATGGATGGGGATGGATGAGCCATGGATGGGGATGAATGAGCCATGGATGGGGATGGATGAGCCGTGGATGGGGATGGATGAGCCATGGAAGGGGATGGATGAGCCGTGGATGGGGATGGATGAGTCGTGGATGGATGAGCCATGGATGGGGATGGATGAGCCATGGATGGGGATGAATGAGCCATGGATGGGGATGGATGAGCCGTGGATGGATGAGCCATGGATGGGGATGGATGAGTCGTGGATGGGGATGGATGAGCCGTGGATGGGGATGGATGAGCCGTGGATGGGGATGGATGAGCCGTGGATGGGGATGGATGAGTCGTGGATGGGGATGGATGAGCCATGGATGGGGATGGATGAGTCGTGGATCGATGAGCCATGGATGGGGATGGATGAGCCAGAACGACAGTCACGGACATTCCTGGGTGCGCGATTCTGGGAAGACGTCATTGTACGCCCTCCCAGAATTAGCTGACTGTGCTGTAGCCGTCATCCGGCTATGTTCTGGACGGCAAGCGGTTAAAGCGCGACATGTTCGGTATCTACTCGGCGTAACATCATCTTTCATATTATACAAACAAATTGGGGTAACTATTTTTTTTTTTTTTTTTTTAATTCAGTAAAGTGTATTTTTTTCCCAAAAAAAATTGTGTTTAAAAGACTGCTGTGCAAATACAGTTTCATACCTCCCAACCGTCCCTGAATGGGCGGGATTGTCCCGCAAAGGGAGGGCTTTCCCGCTGTCCCGCCCATGCACATAGAATCCCGCATGGCGCAGGATTTCATTGTGTGAAAATTTTCTTTGATTGGACCTCCCTTCTGCTTGTCTTAATGGTGATTGGCTGCACCCCATGGCAATCATATTCCTGTACTGGCCACTTACACTGCGCGTGGGGGCGGGGTCAGTTGCCGATATGTGCTGAAGACGAGGAGGTGCTTTCCAATGGAGGAGGACAGGTCAGAGTGCGCCTGATAGAAAAGTTGATGCAGTTAAGCTGTGGCAGTGTCCTGACAGATGACAGACGGATCTCTGGTGAAGTGTGTGCCCAGAATCTCATCAGATTCTTGGAAGACAGAAGCTGGGCTCAGGCTGCAGACACCGAGGACCACTAGTTCTGTCTTCTTCACCTGTACAGGACTCTGCAGGAGATAAGGAGAGCCGAGAACGGGGGAGAGTTCTGTGTCTCAATCTGAATTGCACTGTTTATGGTTTCTCTCCTGAGCTCTCTGTCCACCCCCCATTCATCCTCAATCCTGAGGTCTTCCTGTCCACCCCCCCCCCGTCCCATCCTGCAATCTCCCCGTCCAATCCTGCGATCTCCCCGTCCCATCCTGCGATCTCCCCGTCCAATCCTGCGATCTCCCCGTCCAATCCTGCGATCTCCCCGTCCAATCCTGCGATCTCCCCGTCCAATCCTGCGATCTCCCCGTCCAATCCTGCAATCTCCCCGTCCCATCCTGCGATCTCCCCGTCCAATCCTGCGATCTCCCCGTCCAATCCTGCGATCTCCCCATCCAATCCTGCGATCTCCCCGTCCCATCCTGCGATCTCCCCGTCCAATCCTGCGATCTCCCCGTCCAATCCTGCGATCTCCCCGTCCAATCCTGCGATCTCCCCGTCCAATCCTGCAATCTCCCCGTCCCATCCTGCGATCTCCCCGTCCAATCCTGCGATCTCCCCGTCCAATCCTGCGATCTCCCCATCCAATCCTGCGATCTCCCCGTCCAATCCTGCGATCTCCCCGTCCAATCCTGCGATCTCCCCATCCAATCCTGCGATCTCCCCGTCCAATCCTGCGATCTCCCCGTCCCATCCTGCGATCTCCCCATCCAATCCTGCGATCTCCCCGTCCAATCCTGCGATCTCCCCGTCCCATCCTGCGATCTCCCCGTCCAATCCTGCGATTTCCCCGTCCCATCCTGCGATCTCTCCGTCCAATCCTGCGATCTCCCCGTCCCATCCTGCGATCTCCCCGTCCCATCCTGCGATTTCCCCGTCCCATCCTGCGATCTCCCCGTCCAATCCTGCGATCTCCCCGTCTCATCCTGCGATCTCTCCGTCCAATCCTGCGATCTCCCCGTCCCATCCTGCGATCTCCCCGTCCAATTCTGCGATCTCCCCGTCCCATCCTGCGATCTCCCCGTCCAATCCTGCGATCTCCCCGTCCAATCCTGCGATCTCCCCGTCCCATCCTGCGATCTCCCCGTCCCATCCTGCGATCTCCCCGTCCAATCCTGCGATCTCCCCGTCCCATCCTGCGATCTCCCCGTCCAATCCTGCGATCTCCCCGTCCAATCCTGCGATCTCCCCGTCCCATCCTGCGATCTCCCCGTCCAATCCTGCGATCTCCCCGTCCCATCCTGCGATCTCCCCGTCCAATCCTGCGATCTCCCCGTCTCATCCTGCGATCTCCCCGTCCCATCCTGCGATTTCCCCGTCCCATCCTGCGATCTCCCCGTCCCATCCTGCGATCTCCCCATCCAATCCTGCGATCTCCCCGTCCAATCCTGCGATCTCCCCGTCCAATCCTGCGATCTCCCCGTCCCATCCTGCGATCTCCCCGTCCAATCCCGCGATCTCCCCGTCCAATCCCGCGATCTCCCCGTCCAATCCTGCGATCTCCCCGTCCAATCCTGCGATCTCCCCGTCCAATCCCGTGATCTCCCCGTCCAATCCTGCGATCTCCCCGTCCAATCCTGCGATCTCCCCGTCCAATCCCGTGATCTCCCCGTCCAATCCCGCGATCTCCCCGTCCAATCCCGCGATCTCCCCGTCTCATCCTGCGATCTCCCCATCCAATCCCGCGATCTCCCCGTCCAATCCCGCGATCTCCCCGTCCAATCCCGCGATCTCCCCGTCTCATCCTGCGATCTCCCAGTCCAATCCTGCGATCTCCCTGTCCACCCCCGTCTCATCCTGCGATCTCCTCGTCTCATCCTGCGATCTCCTCGTCTCATTCTGCCATCTCCCAGTCCACCCCCCAACCCCCTCCCCCCCCCCCCCCCCCGGGCCCCATCCCATCCTGAGGTCTCTTTGGACATGTGGCCCCATCCAGTGCGCTTCGTGTCTTCAGAAGTCAGGATGTATGCATAAACATAAGAGTGTTTCTCAGTCCAACTGTATTCAACTAGATTACATTCTTCTATTAAACTTTAAGCAAAATGCTTAAACACATGGTAAACATCCGCGATCAGCGGCCATATATCGGGATCCGTGATGAGGACCCGGCGGTCACGGATGTGTTCGGGTGCGCGCCCCAGGGGGCGCACGAGAGGGGAATTCTGGGAGGATGTCCCTGGACGCCCTCCCAGAGTTAAGAAACCACCCTGTAACCGTCATTTGGCTATGGGCTGGTTGTTAAGTGGTTAAAAAAAAAAAAAATGTTTGCGGCTGGAAAACCGCTGTAAAAATCCCATTTCCTGCTTCTTTGCTGTCGTTTTCAATCAAGGGATTTGGTGCTGATGATTCTCAGACATTCAGTAATTATTTCTTTTCAATGTGTCATTGGAAACCATGTGATCTCCTATCCATGCGTTTCTGATGCAGAGGAAAAACAAAACGCACTGGACTGCATGTGGTGTGAACCGGCCCTCAAACAAATCCAATAAAGAAATTTAATTTTTTTTTAAATTTCTTGATAAATTTAGTCCAATATTTATTCTGCTACATATTTTTGGTAAAAAAAAAACCCCAATAGGCGAATATTGATTGGTTTGGGCAAAAGTTATCACGTCTACAACCTATGGGATGGAGTTCCGGAGTTTTTATAATGGCGGCAGTCAGTGACTTATAGCAGGACTGCGACATTGCGGCGGACAAATCGTACGCACGATCAGAAAATATCGCTTTCGGATCGATCGTACGATAATCGGATCGTTAGTACAGAGCTTCCGAGAGCCGATCATGACAGTTCATCCGATATTATTCTATCGGACATGCATAAAAAACATTTTCGTACGATGCCGGATCGCACTATTTTCATTTAATCAGTACAGCTATCGTTCAAAAATGCAATACAACACATGACATCACTTCCCAATTTTTTTTTCTGTCATACGGGAATTTTCGTGACTTTAGTAAACTCATCAGATTCGAGATTAACATGTAAAAATAAACAGACGATCATCCGTCCGATAATCTCATCGTTTGTACTGTTGGGCTTGGTTTCCACTTGTGTGACTTGTCATGTGACTTGGGACTGCAAAGTCACATGACAAGTGGTACCCCAATGATTTCCAATGAGTACCAATCATATCTGTGCGACTTCAGAGTAGTCCCGGCACTGTTTTGGTCCCACTTTGATGCGACTTGAAGACCTCAGGAATACACAGGCATTGCTTCAAGTCGCATCAAAATTGCGGGCAATATCTTGCGACTTTCATGTCGCAATAGTGGAAACCGAGGCTAAGGTGTTTATTTACTAAAAATGAGTCACGTTTCTACATAGAAACCAATCAGCTTCTAACATCAGATCATTCAATGAAGCTTTGGTAATAAAACTTGGAAGCCGATTGATTACTATACAGAATTGTGACTCAGCACTCTCTAGCTTTAGTAAATTAACCCCTAACTGACACTTTTTTGGGGAACAGTGAGTCCAATACATTGATCGGTGCTAAAAATGTGCACTGCCACTGTGCTAATGACCCTGGCAGGGAAGGGGTTAACACCAGGGGAGATTGAAGGGTTATATGTGTTCCTAGGGAGTGATTACTAACTGTGGGGGAGGGGCTTGTACTGTGGGGAAGACAGAGATCCGTGTTCCTGCTCAGCAGAGACACAGAGATCACAACTTTCCCTTATCACAGAACGGCGATCTGCCTTGTTTACATCAGAAGACCGCTGTTATGTCTCTCTCGGGAACGATCGTCGGGTCTGTAGGACCCTCTGATTGGCTCCCGCCGTATCCAATCACAACCAGAGCGGATCGCCTGCAGCAGCTCACGTGCACGCCCCAGACCCATAAGCGCAGAATGGTGTACAGATCCCGCCCAGGGGAGCCGCCGTATATATATACAGTATACAGTCGGCAAGCGGAGAACCATTTTTTATTACATTTATTTTATATATTTTTTTCTTTACACCTTTTTACTTGTAATTTTATTGCTCTCACCAAGGAGGAGAATATTGATGTACAGATGATGACAATCTCACTGACAGATGACACGCCTGATGAGACAACAGAAGAGAGACTTCCCAGTACAGACAATGGGGGAAAGGGGACCAATGAAAAGTGTCTGACACTAAATTTGTCTCAGCCAATCAGAGATGATGGGTTGCTATGGGCAACGGCACCAGGTTGGATAAAACTTGTGTTTGACATATTTTTTTTTAATCCCCCCCTATGTGTCTGGTGCCTGCACTGTGGCCCTGAGATCACAGGAAAGGACGAGCAGGAGGGGGCTGTATGTACTAATGTTGTATAGGAGGAGGAGAGACAACTATCACACCATGGATTATCATCACACAATTCATAGAATATAAAGTAAACACGGAGTGGCTACAAGAAAATGCCCGCCTCTTTATAAACACGGAGTGGCTACAAGAAAATGGCCGCCTCTTTATAAACACGGAGTGGCTACAAGAAAATGGCCGCCTCTTTATAAACACGGAGTGGCTACAAGAAAATGGCCGCCTCTTTATAAACACGGAGTGGCTACAAGAAAATGGCCACCTCTTTATAAACACGGAGTGGCTACAAGAAAATGGCCGCCTCTTTATAAAGACAGAGTGGCTACAAGAAAATGGCCGCTGCTGTTTCAGGAGTGTGCTGATTGTTGTTACTATGGTAACCCGGGGACGTGTTTACTTCTGGAAGGAGAGGCGTGTACTTGGGGGATGTGGGGGATGTCCAGGGTGTGCACTCTGCAACACCAGGCTCCGCCCACCAGTACTATCATTGTTATTGGTTAGTTATCTATACCCAGACCCTGATATGAGGGGGGGGGGACTGTAGGGACCCTGATATCAGAGGGGGACTGTGGGGACCCTGATATAGGAGGAGGGGGACTGTGGGGACCCTGATATAAGAGGAGGGGGACTGTGGGGACCCTGATATAAGAGGAGGGGGACTGTGGGGACCCTGATATAAGAGGAGGGGGACTGTGGGGACCCTGATATAAGAGGAGGGGGACTATGGGGACCCTGATATCAGGGGGGGGGGGGGGCTGTGGGGACTCTGATATAAGAGGAGGGGGACTATGGGGACCCTGATATAGGAGGAGGGGGACTGTGGGGACCCTGATATAAGAGGAGGGGGGCTGTGGGAGCCCTGATACAAGGGAGGGGGACTGTGGGGACCCTGATATAAGAGGAGGGGGACTGTGGGGACCCTGATATAAGAGGAGGGGGACTATGGGGACCCTGATATAAGCGGAGGGGGACTGTAGGGACCCTGATATAAGAGGGGGAGCTGTGGGGACCCTGATATAAAGGGGGGGCTGTGGGAGCCCTGATATAAGGGAGGGGGACTGTGGGGACCCTGATATAAGAGGAGGGGGACTGTGGGGACCCTGATATAAGAGGAGGGGGACTTTGAGGACCCTGATATAGAAGGAGGAGGACTGTGGGGACCCTGATATAAGAGGAGGGGGACTGTGGAGACCCTAAAATAAGGGGGGGGGGCTGTGGGGACCCTGATTTAGAAGGAGGACTGTGGGGACCCTGATATAAAGGGGGGGCTGTGGGGACCCTGATATAAAAAGAGGAGGACTGTGGGGACTCTGATATCAGGGGGGGGCTGTGGGGACCCTAATATATGAGGAGGGGGGGCTATGAGGACCCTGATATAAGAGGAGGGGGACTGTGGAGACCCTGATATAAGGGGGGGCTGACTTGGGGGCTATTCACTCCTGGGGGCCCCTATCACACTGACACCAATGATTTATTCTATAGACATTTTCTCATTGTGTTTATTTGAATGACAATAACTCAGCGGATTCCCCCATTTTTCCCTCCATATCTTACATTCCGGTACATTTATTATATAAGATAAATGTTTTCTTTCTGTTGGGTCACGGAAGGATCTGGAAGAATTGTCCCAGGCCCCCCAGGGCTCACTAAGGTTGGGGTCCCCCGGGGCTCAGTAAGGTTGGGGCCCCCCAGGGCTCACTAAGGTTGGGGTCCCCCGGGGCTCACTAAGGTTGGGGCCCCCCGGGGCTCACTAAGGTTGGGGCCCCCCAGGGCTCACTAAGGTTGGGGTCCCCCGGGGCTCAGTAAGGTTGGGGCCCCCCAGGGCTCACTAAGGTTGGGGTCCCCCGGGGCTCACTAAGGTTGGGGTCCCCCGGGGCTCACTAAGGTTGGGGCCCCCCAGGGCTCACTAAGGTTGGGGTCCCCCGGGGCTCACTAAGGTTGGGGCCCCCCGGGGCTCACTAAGGTTGGGGCCCTCCGGGGCTCAGTAAGGTTGGGGCCCCCCCCTCGGCTGTAGACTTTGGTTATAAAGGATATAAGGCTTCTTCTTACAACTGATTTACTTTTCCAGGACAAACGTTCCCCCCGGAATATTCCAGGGATCTGTCCTCGGAGGATGGGGGAGGGGAGGAAGAAGATGGTGGAGAGGATATGGAGCCTCACTATGGAGTTCATCTACCTGATGACGGGAGAGGTGAGGAGGATTCTGGGAATTTCTCATGGACATCATTTGTCTACCAACCGGAAAAAGTGTCTCTTAGGCCCCTTTCACACTGAGGTGGTTTGCAGGCGGTATTGTGCTAACAATACCGCCTGCAAACCGCCCCTAAACAGCCTCCACTGTTTGTTCAGTGTGAAAGCCCGAGGGCTTTCACACTGAAGCGGTGCGCTGGCAGGATGGTGAAAAAAGTCCTGCAAACCGCTTCTTTGGAGCGGTGAAGGAGCGGTGTATTCACCGCTCCTAAACCGCTCCTGCCCATTGAAATCAATGGGACAGCGCGGCTATACCGCACTGTACGAGGGATTTTAACCCTTTTTCGTCTGCCAGCGGGGGGTTAAAACCGCACCGCTAGCGGCCGAATACAGCTGCAAGAACGACGGTACAGCAGCGCTAAAAATAGCGCTGTTGTACCGCCGACGCCCCCACCGCCCAATGTGAAAGGGACCTTAGATATAAATTCTTCTCAGTATATATGAGATCTAATATCTCAGAGCGCTTGTGATGACATCACTGGATCTGAAATAAGGTACACAATGTAGTAGAAAAGTTTTATTTATAAATGTCATTATCATTGGGGGGGGGAGGGGGGGACAATATATACGCAGGTTAAACTTGAGCTTTAAAAGCACCAGGGCCACCTTCATTTTGTCTTCTCCTATTGACTCCAATGTGTTTAAAAAATGTGTGAAATTTTACCAAAATGTCCTCATCTCTAATTTAAATTAAGTCCAGTGATAGTTGTTATAGTAACCTACAGTATCTCACAAAAGTAAGTACACCCCTCACATTTTTGTAAATCTTTTCTTCTATCTTTTCATGTGACAACACTGAAGAAATGACACTTGTCTACAATGTAAAGTAGTGAGTGTACAGCTTGTATAACAGTGTAAATTTGCTGTCCCCTCAAAATAACTCAACACACAGCCATTAATGTCTAAACCGCTGGCAACAAAAGTGAGTACACCCCTAAGTGAAAATGTCCAAATTGGGCCCAAAGTGTCAATATTTTGTGTGGCCACCATTATTTTCCAGCACTGCCTTAACCCTCTTGGGCATGGAGTTCACCAGAGCTTCACAGGTTGTCACTGGAGTCCTCTTCCCCTCCTTCATGATGACATCACATAGCTGGTAGATATTAGAGACCTTGTGCTCCTCCACCTTCCATTTGAGGATGCCCCACACATGATCAATAGGGTTTAGGTCTGGAGACATGCTTGGCCAGTCCATCACCTTTACCCTCAGCTTCTTTAGCAAGGCAGTGGTGGTCTTGGAGGTGTGTTTGGGGTCATTATCATGTTGGAATACTGCCCTGCGGCCCAGTCTCTGAAGGGAGGGGATCATGCTCTGCTTCAGTATGTCACAGTACATGTTGGCATTCATAGTTCCCTCAATGATCTGTAGCTCCCCAGTGCTGGCAGCACTCATGCAGCCCCAGACCATGACAATCCCACCACCATGCTTGACTGTAGAGAAGACACACTTGTCTTTGTCCTCCTCACCTGGTTGCCCCCACACACGCTTGTCACCATCTGAACCAAATAAGTTTATCTTGGTCTCATCAGACCACAGGACATGGTTCCAGTAATCCATGTCCTTAGTCTGCTTGTCTTCAGCAAACTGTTTGTGGTCTTTCTTGTACATCATCTTTAGAAGAGGCTTCCTTCTGGGAGGACAGCCATGCAGACCAATGTGATGCAGTGCGCGGCGTATGGTCTGAGCACTGACAGGCTGACCCCCCACCCCTACAACCTCTGCAGCAATGCTGGCAGCACTCATACGTCTATTTCCCAAAGACAACCTCTGGATATGACGCTGAGCCTGTGTAGAATCTTGGACTGGACTGGGTGAGATTTCTCCAGCTCCCAAAGTTGGGGGCATGAAATTGTCTATAATGTCTTGGTATGCTGACACCTTAAGAGTTCCCTTCACTAGAACTAAGGGGCCAAACCCAACCCCTGAAAAACAACCCCCACACCATAATCCCCCCTCCACCTAATTATTTGGACCAGTGCACAAAGCAATCGGCAGTGATCTGTGATCGCTGCATCCTTCAGACACAGCTGATTGCAGATCGGTGTTAAGAGCCAATCACAGCTGATCACAGATGTCAGCAGGATTTGCCAGTTATCGGCAATTCTCCCCTCACGTGAACAGCGTGTGAGGAGAGCAGAGCCGAAAACCGGCAAATCCACACAGGGGACATCTACACTGACAATCAGGACACTGATATTAGTGCAGCCCCAAAAGTGCCAACCAGTGCAGCCAATCAGTGCCGCTTATCATTGCCGCCTATCAGTGCCCATAAATGCCACATATCAGTGCCCATAAATGCCGCATATCAGTGCCCATAAATGCCGCATATCAGTGCCCATAAATGCCGCATATCAGTGCCCATAAATGCCGCATATCGGTGCCCATAAATGCCGCATATCGGTGCCCATAAATGCCGCATATCGGTGCCCATAAATGCCGCATATCAGTGCCCATAAATGCTGCATATCAGTGCCCATAAATGCTGCATATCAGTGCCCATAAATGCTGCATATCAGTGCCCATAAATGCTGCATATCAGTGCAGCCTCATCAGTGTCCATCAGTTAAGGAGAAAAATTACTTTTTCACAAAATTGTATAACAGAAACAAACAAAAAAAATTTTTTTGAAAATTTTTGGTCTTTTTTAGTTTGTTTAGCAAGAAGTAGAAATCCCAGCGGTGATTAAATACCACCAAAAGAAAGCTCTATCTTTCTCAAGAAAATGCTACAAATGTCATATGAGTACAGTGTTACATGACCGCGTAATTGTCATTCAAAGTGTGACAGCGCTGAAAGCTGAAAATTGGCCTGGGCAGGAAGGGGGTGAAAGTGCCCGGTAGGCAAGTGGTTAAAGTAAGACTATAGGCAAAACTTTTTTTATCATTATTTTGGATAGAGCAAGGGAGGGTTATAACCCCTGTATGCTGTATTTTTGCCATCTTTTTCCCATTGGGCAGATTTCCCTTCACTTCCTGTCACATAGCCAAACAGGAAGTGAGAGGAAATCCCTGCAAATTAAGGGAATTCCTTCGGGACCCCCCCAGGTCACCAGAACTGGTGTCCCCATTAGAAGATTCCCCCCTATTACTTTGTTTGGGGACAAGCAAACATTTGGGACAGAATAGGACAAATAAAGAGGATGAATCTCCCTAACGGGCACAGACAGCAATAAAAACTGACAGGGGTTCTAATCCCTCTCCACTCCATCCAAAACTTAAAAAAAAAAAGAGTTTGCCTTTAGGTATATGTTAAGTGGACTCAGTAAGGCTCCATTCACACTTGGCGTTTTGGGATCTCGGGCGGAATTAATGCGATTCTGCCCTTGATCTCCAAACGTACTAGAATCGCCAAACGCAGGTTCAGGTGCTATTATTTTAAATGGCGCCTAGAACACGGTTTTTCCTGCTCCTTTTTGGGAGACAGGCTTCACGCAATGTGCTTTGCTGCGATTGCCGAGCGATAAATTGTGAGGCAATCCTGGCAAAACCGCTCTGTGTTTTAGGTGCCATTGAAAATAATGGCCCCTGAACCTGCATTTTGCGATTTGTAGGGCGCTTCGAGATCGAGGGCAAAATCACAGCGTTTCTGCCCCGAGATCCTAAAACGCTGAGTGTGAATGGAGAGCCTTACTGAGTCCTCTTAAGCTCTTGATAATGATTGCAAATCCTGATGAAGGGGGTGGGGGTTGGCTCCCAGAACGTGTTGGACAGTTAATGAGATCATATGATAAATCATTAAAGTGATTTGGACTCGTTTCACCATGTGTTGTGTTCTTATGCTATGAACCCCATTCTGGGAAACCACTCACAAACAGGACCCCCTGATATTAGCTGTGACAACCCATCTTGGGGTACAACATTTTTGACTAATAAGGAAGATTTATTATAGATCAGATCTATTAGAGATATGAGCAGAGAGCACTACTACCAATGACCACTAATAAGGGGTATCCTTCCCAATGACCACCAATGTATGGGGTATCCTTCCCAATGACCACCAATGTAAGGGGTATCCTTCTCAATGAACACCAATGTATGGGGTATCCTTCTCAATGACCACCAATGTATGGGGTATCCTTCTCAATGAACACCAATGTAAGGGGTATCCTTCCCAATGACCACCAATGTATGGGGTATCCTTCTCAATGAACACCAATGTAAGGGGTATCCTTCCCACTGACCACCAATGTAAGGGGGTATCCTTCCCAATGACCACCAATGTAAGGGGTATCCTTCCCAATGAGCACTAATGTAAGGGGTATCCTTCCCAATGAACACCAATGTAAGGGGTATCCTTCCCACTGACCACCAATGTAAGGGGTATCCTTCCCACTGATCTCCAATGTATGGGGTATCCTTCCTAATGACCACCAATGTAAGGGGTATCCTTCCCACTGACCACCAATGTAAGGGGGTATCCTTTCCAATGAACACCAATGTAAGGGGTATCCTTCCCAATGACCACCAATGTAAGGGGGTATCCTTTCCAATGAACACCAATGTAAGGGGTATCCTTCCCAATGACCACCAATGTAAGTGGTATCCTTCCCAATGACCACCAATGTAAGGGGTATCCTTCCCAATGAACACCAATGTAAGTGGTATCCTTCCCAATGAACACCAATGTAAGTGGTATCCTTCCCACTGACCACCAAAGTAAGGGGGTATCCTTCCCACTGACCACCAATGTAAGGGGTATCCTTCCCACTACCATGCCCCTGTTAAAGACCCATAGAGTCGAAACGCAACGGACCAGCTTTCTTTTGCTTCCCACATTGCTTTTATTCATATATTTTATTCACCTGATCACTTTTATTCCAATATATCTTGCATTCTGTTGTACGATATTTTAAATTTCATTAAACCACATTTGGTTGGACCTGCACCATATGGAGCCTATCTTTCTATTCCATTTTACGTTTGGGCATTGGTGACCACCTTTCCCCACTACCATCTCCTGGATTAACCTGGTTGTCGGGTTTCCATTGCTGTCTTGTTCTATGGTGTAGAGTCGCAAGACCACTCATCCTATCCAGCGTGGCATCCTTGCAGAGTCCAGTTACCAGGAACCAAGGATTCGGAGCTGATCTGACCCACTGCCGTCTGGCCTGTGTGTCCATCGCATCCGAGTAAGAGCACCCAACTTCTTATCTGAGAATTCCTGGAAGGCCTTTCATCGCTTCACCTGGATTACATGTGCAGACCCTTTCTGGAAGATGATCCTTCTTTTTTCACGCACTTGTTTGGACTTTGGTGTTCACTATTTGTGAACTCACATTTTATTTTTTTTGCATTGCATATATTTGTAGACATTCTCCCCATGTGTTTGAGTGGTTTATACTGACACTATTACTGCCACTGAGAAACCAGCCATTCCTTGTCACTAGTCCCTTCATTGTGTGTTTACCTTTTAGTCACAATCACAGATGTTTCCATTGATTTGGTCGCATTATTTAGCGCTACACTCATTTTTGTATATCCTTCCCACTGACCCCTCAAGAATGAGATTTCAGAAGGGGTTCCCAAAGACTTGAAAATTATTACCCCTGGGGTAATAAGGTTGAGGAAGGTTAGTATATTGTACAGCGTTGTCATATGAAAAGGACGAGGACGGGCAGTTGCACGGGGGCCCCTGAATGCACACCAGACCTATCTACATGTGTAAGCAGCTCTCTTGCCAGTTCTCGCCAAGCTGGCCATACCCTCCCAGGGCAGAGACTTCACTAAAAGGGGTGCTAATCAGTGGCGGCCTGTCCATATGGGGCGCCGGCCCCCTGATCCAT
Source organism: Aquarana catesbeiana (assembly GCF_042186555.1). NCBI lineage: Eukaryota > Metazoa > Chordata > Amphibia > Anura > Ranidae > Aquarana > Aquarana catesbeiana. Next base: position 11,697,283 of record NC_133330.1, read on the forward strand.
GCGCCCGGCCCCTGTTTGCCCCCCCCTTCAAAATGGAGCACCAGCCACCACTGATGCTAACCCCTACTTACACATGGCCTATACCTGCAAACAACATACACTATATTGTCAAAAGTATTGGGACGCCTGCCTTTACACACACATGAACTTTAATGACCTCCCAGTCTTAGTCTGTAGGGTTCAATATTGAGTTGGCCCACCCTTTGCAGCTATAACAGCTTCACCTCTTCTGGGAAGGCCGTCCACAAGGTTTAGGAGGGTGTCTATGGGAATGTTTGACCATTCTTCCAGAAGAGCATTTGTGAGGTCAGGCGCTGATGTTGGATGAGAAGGCCTGGCTCGCAGTCTCCACTCGAATTCATCCCAAAGGTGTTCAACCAGGTTGAGGTCAGGACTGTGTGCAGGCCAGTCAAGTTCCTCCACCCTAAACTCGCTCATCTGTTTCTTTATGGACCCCTCCACCAAATGATTTGGACCAGTGCACAAAGCAAGGTACTGTACATAAAGACATGGAAGAGCGAGTTTGGGGTGGAGGAACTTGGCTGGCCTGCACAGACTCCTGACCTTCAACATGATAGAATATCTCTGGGATGAATTAGAGCAGAGACTGCCAGCCTTAGCCCCGGTTCACACAGGGGCGGCACGACTTGCAGGTCGCCTCAGCGACCATTAGAACGGTTCCATTGTACAGAACGGGAGGCGACTTGTCAGGCGGCTAGGTCGTCTGACAAGTCGCCCCTGTGTGAACCGGCTCTAAGACTGGGATGCCATTAAAGTTCATGTGCCTGTGAAAAGGCAGGCGTCCCGATACTTTTGACAATATAGTGTATCTGCTGCCAAAACATGACTAATATACAGAGACTAGACTTTTGGTGTTGATGTAGGGTTGCCACTTTTTCTTCAAGCCAAACCCGAACACTTTAGGGGTGCACAGAAATTTTTTTTTCTAGTATACACTGTAGGATTGTAACAGACCTGGAACACCTTTTGGGCGTTCCAAAGAGAATGGTAATGCGGCACACATAGTGCCCCCTCACCCTGCTGTCAGGTCCTGTTCTGAGCCACGTTCCTGTCTGAATAATGTGTCCGGGTTTGAGGTGAACTGAAACACAGACACATGATTCAAAACCTGGACTGTCCAGGTGAATTTCGGACAGTTGGCAACCCTATGTTAATAGTGTTTCCCATCACCATCCCATGGCCTAAGGGTGATATAATCATGAAATGTGGGATGAGACTCCCCACCCTGCTGTCATTCATCATTATAATAAAAATATAGAGACAGGAAAAAAAAACCTTCACATACAAAAGACAATTAAGGTGCACACAATTTTATTGAAATTTAAAATTTTTTACAAGGAAACATTTTTACAAGAAAATTATTGTAGGTCTTCGGAGAACATTGGTCGGTCCATCACTGTCATCCTCTGACTCCTCAGAGGCGGGGCCTTTTCAGACTCCTAAACCTTCAGGATGATTCAGAGGAAGGCGAAAACCCCCTCAGTCAGATGGGCTCCAAAGGGGAAAAAATTCCTTCCTGACCCCCTAAGGCGATCGGATAGTCCCTGAATCATCAGTCTAGGGTGACCAGTTCATCTCCCTGTGAAATGCATGACTTTCTATACTGTTTAAGACAATATAGATCAGAACATACATTCTATCTCTCATCAATATAGAGCCTCGGATCATCTGATTTGACTTTTATTTTAGAGGGACAAAGTCTGACTTTTTAAGGTCCCCACATCAAGGCGGTATAGATAAGAACGTACATTTTATTTCTCATTTGCAGATAACAAGACATAAAAACATTGTGACAACATCCACTGACTTTCCTATTACTAAGACCTCCATCCATGTAATCCCATACATCTCCTGGGGTTACATGGATAGAATTCCGGGAAATGTTATCCAGAGGGAGGCCCATTCCCAAGTCCCCCCTCCCCCCCCTGGGGAGCAACCAATCCAGATCACTCCCAGAGAGTCAATGCTGCAGATGCCATTGGCAGGAAATATGGAGGAAGAGTGGGCTATGGGGGAGGATTCTATCCTGGAAGGAAGTGGGAAAACAGGACAAAGGTGTCTCACAGTCTCCCTCCTATTCTCAGTCGTCACAGTTCCATGGGTGCAGTGTGGGTCAGAGCACAGTGGACCCCACCCCCCATGGGGCCCATGTGCACTGCACACTTTGCACCCATGGATAGTACGCCATGCTAAAATGGCCAATTTTAGAATGCTGGCAGGTGTGAAGGAGCCCTTAGTGGTTTAAGAAGATGGACACTCCTATTTTTTTTCCCAATTATATGCTGGTTAGACTCCTCCCCTATCGCACCCGCTCCACCTCCACATGTCCTGCCAATGACATGTGTGGCAGTGACTCTTTGGGAGTGGTCTGAGCGGGTTGTTCCCTGGGGGTGGAGCTTGAGATCACGCTTCTCTCTGGATGGCCTTCCGGATTGTGGCTGCTCTACCAATGTACAGTACGCATGCCCATGTCACGTGTGCCGTCATACGCCGCTATCGTGCAGCAGTCAGATCACATGTGATGGGTGGTCTGATCTGTGACACAACCACATTCTCTGGAGATCTTGGTAATAGGGAAGTCAATGGTTATTGTCACAATGTCTTTATGTCTTGTCATCCGTAGATGATAAATAAAATGTATCTTCCTACCTATATCATTGGGACCTTGAAAAGGTTGAAATTTGTCCCTGAAAAATAAATGTCACATTAGATGGTTGTAGATCCTTCAGAATCTAATGATCTGAGGCTCTACATTGATGATCCTGCCTCTCCGATGGTGGTGATGAGGCTCTACGGTGAGGATCCTGGCTCTTCGATGGTGGTGATGAGGCTGTATGGTGAGGATCCTGGCTCTTCGATGGTGGTGATGAGGCTGTGCAATGATGTTACTGCCTCTCCAATGGTGGTGATGAGGCCCTACGGTGAGGATCCTGGCTCTCCGATGGTGGTGATGAGGCTCTACGGTGAGGATCCTGGCTCTTCGATGGTGGTGATGAGGCGCTACGGTGAGGATTCTGGCTCTCCGATGGTGGTGATGAGGCTGTATGGTGAGGATCCTGGCTCTTCGATGGTGGTGATGAGGCTGTACAATGATGTTACTGCCTTTCCAATGGTGGTGATGAGGCCCTACGGTGAGGATCCTGGCTCTCCGATGGTGGTGATGAGGCCACTGGCTACAGCTTCAGACGCTCACTCATGTAGGTGAAGCCATAGAATTTCTTCTGCTCCTCTGGCTCTATCGGCTTCTCATTGTCTTCTTCAAATTGAATGAATTTATCCCCTGCCACTCCTTCATCTAGATTTTCCTCAGGAATCTGGAAAGAGAAAAAAGTCTTGTCAATGTTTCTGATTTATTCAGAAAAAAAAAAAACCTAGAAATCTCCCCATTGTGCTGGGACTTCTTCCTTATATGTATACTTACATTTCCTGATGGAAATGGTGGTGGTGATTTCCCTTGCTCTGTCTCCTTCCAGTCCACCTTCCGTAAGAAGGGGTGTTCTCGGATGTCGCTTACTAGCCTCATCCGCTCCTCTTGGTCCTTACATAGAAACTGTAAAAAGGAAAAGAATAGAATAAGAAACACTGAAATAACATGAACAATCTCTGAAGAATAGAACTCCCCTTTTAATATGTAATTCTGACAGTTACACGTTTCTTATATCACTCTTATGATGATGGCAGCCCCAGGGGAGTTCTATAGGCTGTCTGTGTAAGGAATGTCCCCAGAAATTGAATTCACCAGACATTCACTGGACATCACAAGGGACACAGGGGCTACTGCTTTCCTTATGAAAGATGAAGACAGATCCTTCCATTAAGCAGTCAGCTTGCTGAAAGTACTGCTATGACTTCAATCGATGTGTGCAGGTAAACATGTGAAATTTCGAATGCATCTTCTAAAATCCTAATAAGATATATGTAACCTGGAAAGGACTTTGTCCCTTAAAAAATATAAAACCTCTATGTATACTTACGATCTTTATGATGTCGCAGAGGAAAGGGTCCATGTCTTCTGGATAATCCGGTTCCACGGTGGTCACTATCTTCAATTCTTCCTTTAAGGACTCTTGGCTACTAAAGAAAGGATGTCTGCCGACCGCCATCATATATACTATTATTCCCAGTGAATAATAGTCGACCATGCCAAAGTATGGCAATCTTTGAAGGACCTGTAAAAACATAAAGAAGAGAAAGATAAATAAGCTCATTGTCAGGCCAGGCAGAGGACAGAGATGACTCCATGCTGGTATATGTGACCTATGAAGCCTAACAGGAGTCCTAAAATTGTGCTCAAAAGACATTAAACTAAGGCGGAGCTTGCGAATATTGGGGCTTTGGGTCTCCCAGAGATACAAATTAAAATTGGTTGAAGTCTCCCGAATTGAGGGAAATTTCTCTTTTAAAGAATTGTCCCCAGAACAGGCGTCCCCATTGAAGGTTTCTCCTCACCTCATGTTCTGGGGAAAACTCTAAAACTTTGGATCTTACTTTCTTTCTCAATGACAGTGGTCACCAATACAAACAGATGAGGTCCCAATGGGGACACCTATGTAAAACTGTCAGAGGATCAAACCCTTCCCTGCTCTTACCAAAACATAAAGAGAAAGGTAATGACTACACTTTAATAGTCCTTTTTAAAATGGGAGACAGAGGTATACTGACCCCAATAGCTGAATGTTCACAAGCGCTCATCATGTTAACGAGAAGGAGTCCAGCAGGTGGACAATCCCTGAAGCTTTTATCCCATTTATATGTGTGAATCGGGCTGAACAGAGCCAGCTATCTACACCTGACCTTAATGTCTCATAAATTCCCACCTTTTGTTGGGGACATAGTTCCAGTCTGGAAACCCATTGAAAGCAACCAGGGCACCAGTGGAGAAATTCTTAATTTAGTGAAAAGTGAGCCCCCTTTGTCTTATCTCTATATCCCATAATAACAAACATTACAATTATATCTAATATCAGGTGATTAGCACGTATATCTTACCTCTGGCGCCATGTACGATTTTGTCCCGGCTCGTCCTTCAGTCCTCTTGGACTCTGTAACTCCAGCAACTGACAGGCCAAAATCGGTGATTTTGATGTGGCCGTCGTCATCCAAGAGGATATTTTCAGGCTTGAGGTCTCTGTGGATGATCTCCCTAGAATGCAGAAACTGCAGACCGCAGATCATTTCCGCTATGAAGTATCTGATGGGGAAAGAGATATATGAATTAGCATCCCAAATTATTGCAGACCAATTAAGTCTAGAGATGAAATGACTTCCCCCTATAGTACATAGGGGTGTGGATGGTCAGGGCTCAGATGAAGGGGGTGATCACATCATTTCCTCAGTGGTCGGTCACCCCCCCACTACAGAGTGACCCGGTTATTGATCTTACCTGATGGTGTCCTCAGAAAATGGTCCTAAAAAGAGGGTGTCAAAGAGATCCCCTCTACTCAGGCATTCCATGACAAAGACGAGATAATTCTGTGTAAAAATAAGAAGTAAAGTTTACATTATAGACATGCAGGATTTCATTTTGTAATAGACAGAGACACACACACACAAGTTAGGAAAACTGGACAGAGAAACTATGAAAGTCGTCATTGCTAGACTGTCCTTATTGAAATGCTAGTCTGGCTGTTCTGGTGATCGAATGAATTAATTCTTTGGTTCACCATCCTAAAAGCCCCATGTAGATCAGAAGACTTCTCCTGTCTTGCTAGCTGCAGACCTTTTTCTAAGTGACTCAAAGTTTTGATACCAGAAGCAACCCGGTAGTCATTTCAAAAGCAGGCCAGCAATGGCAGTTTCTTAAAATGAGTTTTTTAAATAAAACCTCTACTCTGTACAGTTTACCTAACCAACCTCTAGGCTTGAAGGAGGCACTCTAGAGTTCTGCTCTTCCCCATACTGCTTTCCACCCCACTACAGCCGGACCCCTCAGGAAAAACCTGGTGTGGGACACAAGTGAAGCTCCCTTCCACCTCTCACAATTCAGCACTCAGTGCCTAAGGGACTATTTGACAGGTGTGAAGACCGTCATATGAGGGGGAAGGGGGATGCTTAGCCTTGTGTAAATTTCAGCTCCCAAAAAACTCACCATTTGCATAACAATTTTAGGGGGTCTGGATCAGTAGTGGAGTGCAATACAGGAAAGAGGTGAAGAAATTGGAAGGTGAAAAGACTTACCTTTGTCTGGAACGTTCCAAACAGATGTGTAATAAATGGACTCTCGCTGGCTGCCTTCAGCACGTCACGTTCTATGAAAATCATCTCACAATCATCATATTTAAGTATTTTTGTCTTTTCCACAATTTTAACCGCCAGCTTCTGGTCAATGGCGGGATGAGAGGCTAACAGCACAAGCCCATAGGATCCCTCTCCGAGGATTCTATGACAGGTCATCTTTTCAAAGGAGAGTACGCATGGCTGGTCCTCGATGACCTTGGTGCATGGGATTGGTGGGGCCATCTCATGGTTTGTGCTACTGATGGATGAAGATTGAAGACTATCATCACTGCTGAGTGAAAAAGATGAAGATAGATTGCTTATTATGTCTGAGAGTGAGAGAGATTTGCTCAATTTGACGCTTCTGCATCTAGCTGGTTTCTTGTCCATACTGGTGGATGGACTGATTTCAATTTTGATGTCCTTGGTTGATGGAGTGACTTGTGTTTCTTTGTCCTCCATAGCTGCAGCCTGTACAGTCTTCTGGTCTTCATCGGTGGATGGAGTGACTTGTACGTTCTTGTCCTCCAAAGACACCGTCTGTACAGTCTTCTGGTCCTCATCGGTGGATGGAGTGACTTGTATGTTCTTGTCTTCCATAGACACCGTCTGTACAGTCTTCTGGTCCTCATCGGTGGATGGTGTGACTTGTATGTTCTTGTCCTCCATAGACACCGTCTGTACAGTCTTCTGGTCCTCTTCGGTGGATGGAGTGACTTGTATGTTCTTGTCCTCCATAGTTGAGGCCTGTACAGTCTTCTGGTCCTCAGTGGTTGATGGAGTGACTTGTGTTTCTTTGTCCTCCATAGTTGCAGCCTGTGCTGTCTCCTGGTTTTCATCGGTGAATGGAGTGACTTGTATGTTCTTGTCCTCCATAGACACCGTCTGTACAGTCTTCTGGTCCTCATCGGTGGATGGAGTGACTTGTATGTTTTTGTCCTCCATAGATGAGGCCTGTACAGTCTTCTGGTCATCATTTGTTGATGGAGTTGTTTGTGTTTGTTTGTCCTCCATCATTTTATCCAGTTCAGCCTTACTGATGTATGGAACCCAGATGTAAGGCTGCCTGACGTTGAGACGTTCATCGTTTTGGCCTACAGAGAGAAGTAAACAGTCATTTTTATTCTTGCTCTTTACACGTCATTGATCGATCTTACACGGAATCTGTGCACATTTAGATGTATCGTCATATATAAGTGTCATGAATGAGTGCTATGGAAATAATCTGGTGTTACGCGTTTCCCTTTATGTGATTCTCTGTATACATGGACAATATGGGAGTTTTCTGCCCCGAGGGGTCCATTCTCAGTGCTTGGCTTTCTATGTCAGAACAAGTGTATGTCTAACAGCACTTCCCCCCTGAATTCCCATACTTCAAGTGGAACTCTGGGCAAAATAAAAAATGACATCTATGATGTAGTCTGTCACTGGTATGACGTTCTTGTTTTTCTGGGTCCCCCCCTCATAACACAGCTTTATTGCCTGGTGGTCCTGCCTGCAAGTCTGTTATTTTTCAAGTTCTTTTATCAGACCAAGCTGTCCAGCAAAAGAGGCAGTTAGAGGGCAAAGTCAAACCACTTAACACTGCTGGGTCCCTATCAAAAAAGAGATTGATCTGCATTTGTGCCACCTCCGGCAGCCCACCTACAGTAAATCCTACCATGGCAGCCAGAGAGGGTGGTACAGATGCTGCAGCCTTGGTTAGATTTGATCATCCCAAGTTTGCCCATTGAAGACAATAGGATCATGCCAGTACGCTTTGATCACAGTTGGGGCACAGAATTTCAATACAAAATCCCACTTGAAATTTAATTTTTTTTTTTTTTTTTAAACTGAATACAGGAGGGGGGCAGGATCACCTCCCGAACGTACAGAGACCGCTGCTCTTCCGCCAACATGTTCATAATGACGTATCGTCTTAAATAAACTGTATACAGTGAGACATGGTGCCAAATGTACTAACAATAGAGGTGGATGTGGCTTCAAAATATGGCGCAAATTATTGGGGCGTGGCCTAAATTATCCTGTTGAAACCATGTCTGAGCCTACTTCCAGTATACACTGCACATACTGTATATACCACTGCTGTGATATATATTTTATAATATATATTGTGACAAATATCTCCCTAAAGGAAATCCTAAAGCCAAAACTTGCCCCCCATTTTGGGTGGAGGAGGGAATGGTAGAACCCCTGTCAGTTTTATTATTGTCATTTGTGTCCCAATGGAGAGATTTCCCTTTATTTCCCGTTCTAGACAAAATTGAGAAGAAATCTCCCCCAAAGTGAGCCCAGTCCCCTCCTAGACAGTAAAAGCCGTGTCCCCATTAGAAGATTTCCCCTCTGTATATATAGAGGTGACCCCACTATGTGTATATAGAGGTGACCCCCCCCCCCCCCCAATATATAAATACAGCATCTATCTGTCCACATATTAAAGCATTATGATTAGTAATTATCAATTAATGTAATTATTTACTAATAAGTACTGATAGATAGATAGATAGATAGATAGATAGATAGATAGATAGATAGATAGATAGATAGATAGATAGATAGATAGATAGATAGAAAAAAAAAAATATATATATATATATATATATATACTATTATTTTTGTATTATGTATCTCTATCGATCTATATAATTTTTATATATAAAACAGTACTTATTAATTCATAATTACATGAATTGATAAATAATATATGTATATACAGTATATATCTTTATATATTTTATATATATATATATACTGTATACACATATATTATTTATCAATTCATGTAATTATGAATTAATAAGTACTGTTTTATATATAAAAATGATATAGATCGATAGATATACATAATAAAAAAAATTGTATGTATATATATATATATATATATATATATATATAACTATTTTTTTTATTATGTATATCTATCGATATATTGCATATATAGTATATATCTTTATATATATATATATATATATATTTTAGATAGATTTACTGTATATGCATATATATATTATTTATCAATTCATGTAATTATTATTAAATAAGTACTGTTAAAAAAAAAAAATATATATATATAATATATAAAACATACTTATTAAATAATACATACATATTAAATAATACATACATACATACATTTTTAGATAGATTTTATATCTATCTAAAAATGTATGTATGTATATGTGTGTGTGTGTATGTGTGTATATATATATATATATATATATATATATATATATATATATATATATATATATATATATATATATATATAATTTTTTTTTTTTTTTTTTTTTAGATAGATTTACTGTATATGCATATATATATTATTTATCTTTTCATGTAATTATTATTAAATAAGTACTGTTAAAAAAATATATATATATATATATATATATATATATATATATATATATATATATATATATATATATATATATATATATATATTTTTTTTTTAACAGTACTTATTTAATAATAATTACATGAATAAAATATCTGCTATGGAAAGGCTTGATTGCTTTGCACTGTGGCTTATTTCTGCACCTCATCCTATATACCCTATATACTGGATTATTTTTATATATATATATATAACATCCATCATGTGACCTTGGATTATAATTCTCTAATATTTTACTTACTATGAACATCTTCTTCTGAGATTTTGGGGCGCTGGCAGGGCCAGATTCTACCTATGGCAGCTATGACCCTCTGCCCAATAGCCCTGACTCCTCCCCTTTTAGGGGAGGTAGTTTGGGGCGGTGGATTTGCCTGGTGCTCCTCTGGTAAAGGGCGCACATTTAGCAATAAAACAGGTTCTTCTTTGTTGTTCTTCAGAAGATCCTTTGCTTTGTAACCGTACGTTCTCCTAAATCGTGTCATTGTTCTTATAGAACTCACAACACTGCAGAGAGATCGAGATTGCATCCTGCTCGGTCAGAATACACGAAGCAAGTGAGCTGCAGGTGCTGTGTGTGTCAGTTATAGTGGAGTGGAGGAGCTACACTATGACATCATAGGTGCCGTATGCAAATGAGGTGGTCACATGACCAGCCACAGCAACATTTCTGAGCCACAGCTGAAATCCATTGATTGAGCCTTCTATGTGGGTTTATTTATCAATTATTTCACCAATAAATAAATAGGGGACATTTTTGTTCATTTGACATCCACTTTCTCCGTGTTTTTATGTATCCATTTCATAATAAAATCATTTTCTTCCTGTCTGTAGACTGAATTCACACAGCTTCACCAGCTGGATGAGCTGATTGGCTGTTCTATTTTTAGCACCAACTGACAAAAATTCAAATCTGCAGCCAGTCTGGCGAAAACCTGTTTAACCCCTTCACTGCCGGGGACTTTTTTATCAAATGTATTTTGCATATTAAAATGAGCAGAAAACCCCCCAAAAAGTATATATTTTCTGAGAGCAGAGGCTCTGCAGAATAAAAAGGCGGCATTTGTAATCTTTTATGTCACACGATATTTGCAGTTATTTATCAAACGCATATTATTAGAAAACAAATATGCTAAAATGAATTTTAATGCTAACAAAAGCAATATTATACCGATTTTGTTTTGCAGGACAGAGTAGCTCCTCTGGACCATTTTGCCACGTTCCGGTTTGTGTGATTTGCTGCATTTTGTTGTGCGACAAAGCGAGTCTTTTCTAGGCAGGTTCTTTGTACAATTAATAAATAATGACGCCGCAAGTGCAAGTGCGTCACGGCCGAAAAAATTTGGGGATTTTTTTTCACTTTATTTGTTTTTTTGGGGGATTTTTCTTTCATTTTTCGGATCATTCGTTATGATCGAAATTCGTTATTTCGAATGAATTCATAAATTTGGAAGAATTCGGATTCATACGTTCCATTTGTATAAACGCGGTATTCGTTTTTTTTGTTTTTTTTTTAATTCGTATTCATTACGTTCACCAACAGGCAGACAAATTTTAAAGGAAATTTCAATACCCACTTTTTATTAGTTTATAGCTATTATTATAGTTTTTATTTTTATACTTTATTATTAATAAATAATAATAATAATTTAAAAAATATATATATATATATATATAATAATGGCTAATAATTCATTTAAATTCACTAACAGCCAAATTTGAAATAAATTCCAATACCTATAATTTATTTGTTTATAGCTATTATTATAGTTATTATTATTTATTATTATTATTAATAATAATAATAATAATAATAAAAATAAAAAAAACCTATAATAATGGTTAATAATTTCTTACATTCACTAACAGACAAATTTGAAAGGAAATTCAAGACCTATAGTTTAATAATTTATAACTATTATTATAGTTTTTATTATTATTATTATTATTTATAATAATAATAAAAAAAACGATAATAATGGTTAATAAACGTAATCATTTAATTATAATAGAAATTTTCCGAATTTTTTTTTGTTCTTTCGGATTTTCTATTTTTCAAATTTTTGTTCTTTCGAATTTTTGGATTTTCGTTCTTGTTTTCAAATTCTATTCCTTTCTAACTATCAGATTTCGGATTTTCCTTCTTTCTAATTTTTGTTCTTTTCGAAAATTCATTTTCGGAAAAATTCTTTAAACTTTTCTTGTTAATTCAGATGTTTACGAATTAACAAATATGTCGAATTTTGACGAAAAACATAGCGCTGCAAGCGGAGAAACATTTTTTATTTCATTTTTTTTTCTTTACTAGTAATTTTATTGGAGAATATTGATGTACAGATGATGACAATCTCACTGACAGATGACACGCCTGATGATGACACAACAGAAGAGAGACTTCCCAGTACAGATAATGGGGGGGAGGGGACCAATGAAAAGTGTCTAACACTAAATTTGTCTCAGCCAATCAGAGATGATGGGTTACTATGGGCAACGGCACCAAGTTGGATAGAACTTGTGTTTGACATATTTTTTATGAATCCCCCCCATGTGTCTGGTGCCTGCACTGGGGCTCTGAGATCACAGGAAGGGACGAGCAGGAGGGGGCTGTATGTACTAATGATGTATAGGAGGAGGAGAGACAACTATCACACCATGGATTATCATCACACAATTCAGAGAAGAGAAAGTAAACACGGAGTGGCTAAAAGAAAATGGCCGCTTCTGTTTCAGGAGTTACTATGGTAACCCGGGGACGTGTTTACTTCTGGAAGGAGAGGCGTGTACTTCATGCAGGTCGGGCCCGCCCATTCCTCTCCAATCATAGTGACAGCGGACAGTTTGTAGAGAATGTGGGGGATGTCCGGGGTGTGCACCCTGCACCAGTACTGTCATTGTTATTGGTTAGTTATCTATATGGGGACCCTGATATACGTGGGGGGCTGTGGGGATCCTAATATAAGGGAGGGCTGTGGGGACCCTCATTTAAGAGGAGGGGGAATGTGGGGACCCTGATAAAGGGGGACTGTTGTGGAACCCTGATATAAGGGGGGGGGGACTGTGGGGACCCTGATATAAGGGGGGCTATGGGGACCCTGATATAAGGGGAGGGACTGTGGGGACCCTGATATAAAAGGGGGACTATGGGGACCCTCATATAAGGGGGGGACTGTAGAGACCCTGATATAAGGGGGGGACTGTAGGGACCCTGATATAAGGGGCGGGCCTGATATAAGAGGGGGGATTGTGGGGACCCTCATATAAGAGGAGGGGGTTTGTGGGAACCCTGAAATAAGGGGGTACTGTGGGTACCCTGATAGGGGGGGCTGTTGGGGCCCCAGATATAAGGGGGGCTATGGAAACCCTGATATAAGATGAGGGGGACTGTGGGGACCCTGATATAAGGGGAGGGACAACGGGGACCCTGATATAAGGGGAGGGGGACTGTGGAGACCCTAATATAAGGGGGCTGTAGGGACCCTGATATAAGGGGGGGGGACTATGGGGACCCTGATATAAGAGAAGGGGGACTGTGGAGACCCTAATATAAGGGGGGCTGTAGGGACCCTGATATAAGGGGGGGACTATGGAGACCCTGATAGAAGTGGACTGTAGGGGCCCTGATATAAGGAGGGGGACTGTGGAGACTCTGATAGAAGTGGACTGTAGGGGCCCTGATATAAGGAGGGGGACTGTGGAGACTCTGATATAAGGGGGCGGGACTATGGGGACCCTCATTTAAGAGGAGGGGGAATGTGGGGACCCTGATAAGGGGGGACTGTTGTGGAACCCTGATATAAGGGGGGGCTGTAGGGACCCTGATATAAGGGGGGCTATGGGGACCCTGATATAAGGGGAGGGACTGTGGGGACCCTGATATAAAAGTGGGACTATGGGGACCCTGATATAAGGGGGGGACTGTAGAGACCCTGATATAAGGGGGGGACTGTAGGGACCCTGATAGAAGAGGGGGGTTGTGGGAACCCTCAGATGAGGAGGGGGACTGTGGAGACCCTGATATAAGGGGAGGGACTACGGGGACCCTGATATAAGGGGAGGGGGACTGTGGAGACCCTAATATAAGGGGGGCTGTAGGGACCCTGATATAAGGGGGGGGGGCTATGGAGACCCTGATAGAAGTGGATTGTAGGGGTCCTGATATAAGGAGGGGGACTGTGGAGACTCTGATATAAGGGGGGGGACTATGGGGACCCTGATATAAGGGGGGGGCTGACTTGGGGGCTATTCACTTCTGGGGGCCCCTATCACACTGACACCAATGATTTATTCTATAGACATTTTCTCATTGTGTTTATTTGAATGACAATAACTCAGCGGATTCCCCCATTTTTCCCTCCATATCTTACATTCCGGTACATTTATTATATGAGATAAATGTTTTCTTTCTGTTGGGTCATGGAAGGATCTGGAAGAATTGTCCCAGGCCCCCCCGGGGCTCACTAAGGTTGGGGTCCCCAGGGGCTCACTAAGGTTGGGGCCCCCCCGGGCTCACTAAGGTTGGGGTCCCCCCCTCGGCTGTAGACTTTGGTTATAAAGGATATAAGGCTTCTTCTTACAACTGATTTACTTTTCCAGGACAAACGTTCCCCCCGGAATATTCCAGGGATCTGTCCTCGGAGGATGGGGGAGGGGAGGAAGAAGATGGTGGAGAGGATATGGAGCCTCACTATGGAGTTCATCTACCTGATGACGGGAGAGGTGAGGAGGATTCTGGGAATTTCTCATGGACATCATTTGTCTACCAACCGGTAAAAGTGTCTCTTAGATATAAATTCTTCTCAGTATATATGAGATCTAATATCTCAGAGCGCTTGTGATGACATCACTGGATCTGAAATAAGGTACACAATGTAGTAGAAAAGTTTTATTTATAAATGTCATTATCATTGGGGGGGGGCAGGGAAAACAATATATACGCAGGTTAAACTTGAGCTTTAAAAGCACCAGGGCCACCTTCATTTTGTCTTCTCCCATTGACTTCAATGTGTTTAAAGAATGTGTGAAATTTTACCAAAATGTCCTCATCTCTAATTTAAATTAAGTCCAGTGCTAGTTGTTATAGTGACTTATCTGTAGCTCTTTTATTACACAGGAATGCACAATGGCGAAGAAGACATTTGGTGATCATGTGACATTCAGCAGCCATTCCCATGTCTCAGAAGATTGGAGCAGGAGCCAGAGAACCGCCATGGATCCCCCACCTCAATTCCTGATACCAGAGAGAAACAACGACAAGAAGATTCTGGAGGTCATCAACAAGATCACAGAGCTTCTGATGGGAGAGGAGAGCGGTGCCGGGAATTCTGGGACATCATCCGGGATCAGAAGCATTATGTCTGGATGGTGACTGTATCATTGTGTGTTGTCAGGTTCCTATCAGGTTTCAGAATGTCACTGTCTATTTCTCCATGGAGGAGTGGGAGTATATGGAGGGACACAAAAACATCATGATGGAGAACCAGCTGCCTGTCACTCCACCAGGTAAGAGGAGGTCATGTTTTTAGAAGCAATTCCATGTAGTCACCATCCACATGAGGCACTTCAGAGAGACATAAATGAATACAGTTATCCGCAAATGTCTACAGTTTTGAGATACAGCCACCATGTTGGGGAAGCCAATGTCTTGACTGGTTGTTGGTCTGTCTGGAGGGGAGGGTTGGAGCACAGCGATCAGTGCCTTCAAAGTGAATGCAATTCATATCAGAACAAGATGTGTGCCTTACATACCAGGGAGTACCTTATCATGCTCTTTAAAAACATTTTTTATTGACTATTCCACAGAAAACACGGCCTTAATACAAAGAAGTTGACGTGTTTCAGCCTCAATCATAACAGTATGACTAAGGCCGATTGAGGCCTGAAACGCATCAACTTCTATGTGTTAAGGCCATGTTTTCTGTGGAATAGTCATACATTTTTTTTTTAAAGATCATTATATGGAGCTGTGGATCATCTATTTGGATTTGACTATTGCAGTTGTGCAGGTGTGGATCATGCACCTGTTTGCTTGAGGTATTTCATCAATCTACAGGGTTGCAGCAGCTTATCTTATGAAGTTATAGTATACCAGGGAGTAGACTCTGAAGTAGCTAACCATGTCCATGTACTACTATGTAAAATCCTGTAATTTTACTTCATTTACATTATTACACTTGAACCATTGGTCATCCACCTGAGCTATTGACCTCCTACCTGAACCACTGAGCCGCTACCGAAACCATTGACTGTCTACATGAACCAATGACCTTCCACTTGAACCATTGACCTTCCCCCTGAACCATTGACCTTCCCCCTGAACCATTGACCTTCCCCCTGAACCATTGACCCTCTACCTGAACCATTGACCATCCACCTAAACCATTGACCCTCTACCTGAACCACTAGCCATCCACCTGAACCATTGACCTTCTACCTGAACCATTGACCTTCTACCCGAACCATTGACCTTCTACCCGAACCATTGACCCTCTACTTGAACCATTGACCTTCCACATGAACCATTGACCTTCCACATGAACCATTGACCCTCCCCATGAATCATTGACCCTCTACGTGAACCATTGGCCATCAACCTGAACCATTGACCCTCTACCTGAACCGTTGACCCTCTACCTGAGCCATTGACTTTCCACCACAACTACTGGCTATCCACCTTCACCACTAGCCATCCACTTGAACCATTGGCTATCCACCTTAACTCATGTAGACTGGCAGTCACCACACATAACCCCTCTGAATGCAAAATTCACCTATATCCATCCAGACTGACTGCCCACATCACCTGCCATGTTTATAGTCACTATACATTATGTGACTGGGGGAATAGAAGGACTGTTATGAAATCTATACACAATGGTGATCAGTGGGAAGAATGTTCCTTACATTGGTGATCAGTGAGAAGAATGTTCCTTACATTGGTGATCAGTGAGAAGAATGTTCCTTACATTGGTGATCAGTGAGAAGAATGTTCCTTACATTGGTGATCAGTGAGAAGAATGTTCCTTACATTGGTGATCAGTGAGAAGAATGTTCCTTACATTGGTGATCAGTGAGAAGAATGTTCCTTACATTGGTGATCAGTGAGAAGAATGCTCCTTACATTGGTGATCAGTGAGAAGAATGTTCCTTACATTGGTGATCAGTGGGAAGAATGTTCCTTACATTGGTGATCAGTGAGAAGAATGTCCTTCGTACAGATGGCTAAAAAGATAATTGCTTTTCCTCATCTTCTAAAGCACGGCCGAGTTCACACCGGGGAGAGGTCTTTTCCCTGTGCAGGGTGCGGAAAACGTTTCTTCCAGCAATCTGATCAGAAGCAGATAAGTATGACATATTTGTTATTTTTATAAAAAAAAAAAAAAAAAAATTCAAACCTTTACAACCCCTTTAATGTCAATTATTCAGAATACACACACAATTACATATTAAGAGAGACCAAATGTGATGTAGACATCTTTTATGTCTTGCTTAGGAGATCTAACATGTTTTATTAGTCTACTGGACCATGTAATATGGATTGCTGGGGCTTTGGTATAAAAAAAAAAACACAAAAAAGAAGAGAGCGCACTGCCCTAATGCAGTAGTAAGCCTTTAACCACTTCTCGCCCGCCCTATAGCGGATTGACGTCCGGAAAGTGGTTGTGTTATCCTGACTGGACGTCATATGACGTCCAGCAGGATAACATGCTGCAGCGCGCCCCCGGGGGCGCGCATCGCGGCGATCGGTGGAGCGGTGTGTCAGTCTGACACACCGCTACACTGATCTTGGTAAAAAGCCTCCGGCGGAGGCTCTTTACCACGTGATCAGCCGTGTCCAATCACAGCTGATCATGCTGTCAATAGGAAGAGCCGTTGATCGGCTCTTCCTCACTCGCGTCTGACAGACGCAAGTAGAGGAGAGCCGATCGGCGGCTCTCCTGGCAGGGGGGGTCTGCGCTGATTGTTTATCAGCGCAGCCCCCCCTCAGATCACCCCACTGGACTACCAGGGATGCCACTAGGACCACCAGGGAAGGGGCAACGTGGATGGCCAGGTATGTACCCCATGGCCATCCACATGTGCCCAATCTGTGCCAATCAGTGCCCACAAATGGGCACTGATTGGCACTATTATGTCCATGATATGCCCAGATCTGCCCAGCAATGCTCTATCAGTGCCACCTGTCATTGCCCATCTGTGCCACCTGTCATTGCCCATCTGTGCCACCTGTCATTGCCCATCTGTGCCCATCAGTGCCCACCTATCAGTGCCCATCAGTGCCACACATCAGTGCCACACATACGTACCCATCAGTACCACCCATATATACCAATCAATGCCACCTACGAGTGCCCATCAGTGCCGCCTATGTGTGCCCATCGGTGCCACCTATGAGTGCCCATCAGTGCCGCATACCAGTGCCACCTATCAGTGCCCATCAGTGCCGCCTATCAGTGCCCATCATCAGTGCCCGTTAGTGCCACCTCATCAGTGCCACCTCATTGGTGCCACCTCATCGGTGCCGCCGTATCAGTGCCAATTATTGAAGGAGAAAGTGTACTTATTTACAAAAAAATTTATCAGAAACAAAGAAAAACTTGTTTTTTTTCGAAATTTTCGGTCTTTTTTTATTTGTTGCGCAAAAAATAAAAACCGCAGAGGTGATCAAATACCACCAAAAGAAAGCTCTATTTGTGGGAACAAAATGATAAAAAATTTGTTTGGGTACAGTGTAGCATGACCGCGCAATTGTCATTCAAATTGCAACAGCGCTGAAAGGTGAAAATTGGGCTGGGCGGGAAGGTGTCTAAGTGCCTGGTATTGAAGTGGTTAAAGTAGTGTTCCAGCCGAAATGATACTTTTTAAATAAAAATACCTTTATAATACACAAGCTTAATGTATTTTAGTAAAGTTAGTCTGTAAACTAAGGTCTGTTTTGTTAATTTATAGCAGTAGTTTGTTATTTTATAAACTTACAGCAGGCCGTGGCCATCTTAAGTCTGGGCATCTGAAGCCAGACTGTATTTCTTCCTGGATCTCATTGTAGCAGATCTCACACATGCTCAGTGCAGCACAAGCAGTGTAATAGGTTTCAGGTCAGGTTTCCATAGCAACGGCAGTGTCTGAGGAAGTTGCTGCCCCTTCCCAGAAGGCATTGCAAACAGGAAATGATGCGATGAGCCACGGCCAGGGAGGAGGAAGTGAAAAATGAATACAGCAGATATACAGTAAGTGCTGAGAAAAAAAATTTAAAAATATCCAATTTGTTTACAGTGCACAGGGATGCTGAAGAGTTGTAAAAGTGGGTGGAACTCCACTTTAATAAAAAAACAATTGCACTTGCAATGAAAAGCCTTTGTGCCACACATATAAAAAAAACAAAAAACGATGCAAGGATCCTCTGGTCTGTGTGAAGATGGAGCAGCTCAGTCCTCCTTGTGGATGTCCTGCCAATCTGTACCTGGAGCGCCAAACACACGAGGATCGCTGGCTCGGGCCAGGAGCGGACACTGTCCCGGCGGCTTGTCAGCTGGAAGAGCGCCCCACTCCTGGTGACATTTTAATTAGTGCAATCACTAGAATTTACTATTGGCTTATCCCAAAAAAAAAAAAAAATAGGCTCGGGATGTGTATTGCTTCACTAGACAGTTTGACGACCATTTTTCATTGAGTGCCTCAAAAGTCTTTTGCAGACTCTGCTAGAGGAGGTTTTTATTCCATCTTCACTGCCTGTGTCCTGTCAAAGGGCCTTCAAAGTGTTCTGTGGCTTATCAACCGTGTTCGCCTTCCCTGGCTGCCAACCACAGGCATGAGAACAATATCTGACCACTTTTATTACCAATTTGTGAAATTTAAAGTGGAGTTCCACCCACTTTTACAACTCTTCAGCATCCCTCACTAAACTGTGCACTGTAAACGAATTGGATATTTACATTTTTTTTTCTCAGCACCTACAGTATATCTGCTGTATTCATTTTTCACTTCCTCCTCGCTGGTCGCGGCCCATCGCATCATTTCCTGTTTGCAATACCTTCTGGGAAGGGGTGGCAACTTCCTCTGACACTGCCATTGCTATGGAAACCTGACCTGAAACCTATTACACTGCTTGTGCTGCACTGAGCATGTGCGAGATCTGCAAGGATGAGATCCAGGAAGAAATACAGTCTGGCTTCAGATGCCCACACTTAAGATGGCCACGGCCTGCTGTAAGTTTATAAAATAACAAACTAATGCTATAAACTAACAAAACAGACCTTAGTTTACCGACTAACTTTACTAGAATACATTAAGCTTGTGTATTATAGGGGTATTTTTATTTAAAAAGTATCATTTCAGCCGGAACACCTCTTTAAAGAGATTAGGTTAGCATCGTGTTCATTATAACCTCCCCATTCTACACACACACAGGGGGTTTGTCAGACCTCATTATTGTCACAGTGTGGACAAGTACAAAGGGAAGTCTGTATTTCACCAGGTCACCCCCCATCGTGTTGGTCTTGTATGCTGATCTCCCCAGAGTAGGGAACTCAGGCTCACCCTATGAAGACGGATGAACTGAAGGCAAGGTATTGGGACAGGTAGATGCATAGTTGGGAACAGGCAGGAGGTTGGGACAGATTTAAAGTAATTGTAAAGTCTTGTTTTTAAAAAAACAAAACAAAACAAAAAAAACCAAACATGTTGTACTTACCTCCTCTGTGCGGTTGGTTTTGCCCAGATCCTCCTCTTCTCGGGTCCCTCTTTGCTGCTCCTGGCCCCTCCCTCCTATCGAGTTCCCCCCTCAGCCAGCAGCTTTCTATGGGGGGGCACCCAAGCCAAATCAGAGCTCTGTGTATCCATTCAGACACGGAGCCCCCGACCTGGCCCCCTGCCCCCTTTCTACCCTGATTGGCTGACTGACTTTGAATGACAGCTGTGGGAGCCAATGGCGCTGCTGCTGTGTCTCAGCCAATCAGGAGGAGTGTCCCTGATGGCTTAGACATTAGTGGGCATCACTGGAGAGAGAAGTGGCTCAGGTAAGTAATTAGGGGATTGCTCGGGCGGCTGCTACACAGAAGGTTTTTTTTATCTTAATGCATAGAATGCATTAAGATAAAATACCTTCTGCCTTTACAACTCCTTTAATCGGGTGGTGCAAATAAAGCAGGACCATAACCAAGAGATCAGTTCATCAGAGTGGGGACCAAGACCAAGAGGAAGGTAGAAGGAGTGGAGTACCGGGCATGGCAGGAGCAACAGCACTCCTGGAACTCCGGGACCTGGAAGTGGGAACCGGGATGTGGAAAACAGGGACCTGGAAGCAGGAACTGGATACACAAAAGAAGAACAGGGACCTGGAAGCAGGAACTGGACACACAAAAGAAGAACAGGGACCTGGAAGCAGGAACTGGACACACAAAAGAAGAACAGGGACCTGGAAGCAGGAACTGGACACACAAAAGAAGAACAGGGACCTGGAAGCAGGAACTGGACACACAAAAGAAGAACAGGGACCTGGAAGCAGGAACTGGACACACAAAAGAAGAACAGGGACCTGGAAGCAGGAACTGGACACACAAAAGAAGAACAGGGACCTGGAAGCAGGAACGGGATACACAAAAGAAGAACAGGGACCTGGAAGCAGGAACTGGACACACAAAAGAAGAACAGGGACCTGGAAGCAGGAACTGGACACACAAAAGAAGAACAGGGACCTGGAAGCAGGAACTGGACACACAAAAGAAGAACAGGGACCTGGAAGCAGGAACGGGATACACAAAAGAAGAACAGGGACCTGGAAGCAGGAACTGGACACACAAAAGAAGAACAGGGACCTGGAAGCAGGAACGGGATGCACAATCAACACTGGGGCCCAGAAACACTAGGAACCTGTTTTGCGCAGGCATCTAACTAAAGCAGAGGACTCCCTCATGTGTTATTTAGGGAAGGTGTTCTTAAAGTCAGTCCTCAAGTACCTCCAACAGGTCATGTTTGCAGGTTTTCCTTTATCTTGCACAGGTGCCTTAAATCGGAGTCAATGGCATTTGGTATTTTGGACAGCTATTTTATCTTAGAGAAATTCCCAAAACATGGCCTGGTGGGAGGGGGGTACTTGAGGACTGAGGTTGAGAACCATTGATTTAGCATACCTCCCAACTGTCCCTGATTTCAAGGAACTGTCATTGGTTTGGAGCAATGTCCCTCTGTCCCTCATTCCTCCTCATTTGTCCCTCATTTGTCCCTCATTCCTCCTCATTTGTCCCTCATTCCCCCTCATTTGTCCCTCATTCCCCCTCATTCCTCCTCATTTGTCCCTCATTTTGCTCTGATCTCTATAGTTGTTAATAAAATGCACTTTTTATCTTTCAACAAGTGTTTCCCAGCGCTAAACCTTTCATTCAAATTCTAAATTGCTGCATTTGTACATTTTAAAAGCCAATATAAAGGAATAGTAGTGGTAAAAAAAAAAAAAAAAGCACTTGTGGATTTAATTAACCTTTTTTTGGGTTAATTCTCCTTTAAGGAGGTGTGGCAGGGGGCGTGTCCTATGCCTACATACTTTTGCTAGTAGGTGTCCCTCATTCCCATCTCAAAATGTTGGGAGGTATGCAGTTTGACATAAAAAAATTGCAATGACCACCATTTTATTCATTTATTGGGCCTCTGCTAAAAAAAAATATATATATATAAAATGTTTGGGGGTTTTAAGTAATTTTCTAGCATGAAATACAAGTTTTTTTTTTCCTTGTAAACAAAGAATGTCAGAAAAGAGTCCCGGTCGAAGCGAGTGTAGACGAGCCCCGAGGCTCCTCCTGAACGTTCCTCCAGCTGAGACCACGTTCCCGATCTCAGATCTGTCGGTAAACTCCGCATGATGCAAGTGTTGAGCCATATGTACTACGGCACCCCTGGGATCACCTCCCCCACCACACCGCTACAGAGTTTTTGTTTTTGTTTTTAACTGCATTTCAAAGATGGATGTCACCTCCACCCATCTACAGTCATATATGTCAGGGGAAAAAAAAATTAAAATAAAAAAAAAAAAAGTGTTTATTCTTTTTTTATTTATCTATTTACGGTGTTGGGTTTACCATTTACTTACTTATAGCAATATCAAACTTAAATTAAAAAAGAAAAATCTGAATAACATTTTTTTATATGTTTTTATCTTTTTTTGGATTTTTTTAAATGTTATTTTATTTTTATTTTTTTTTTCATTTTAATGCTACCTTGATATAAGAAAAATGCTTACCCCCAACATCCTAAATAAATAAAAAAAGAGAAGTCAGAGCTCATTCACAGCAGGTGCACCGATCATCAAGGAGGGACCTTCAGACCTCCAATCGCTGGAGAAGGACGCACCCGGAGGCAAAGCGTGCCACAGTGTGCATGTACGGTGGGCATACTTCCACATTATGGCAGACGCGGTGGTCGCAGAGCAAATAAGTCAAATACATTTTTCCTTCACTGGTTCCAGTTCCGCCCCCCCAATCAATATTCTAATGTTTTTTTTTTTAACCACTTGAGCTCTGGAAGGTTTTACCCCCTCCATGACCAGGCCATTTCTTGCTATTTTAACTGACAATTGCAGTCATGCAACACTGTAGCCATATTAAATTGATATAATTTTTTTGCGCACAAATGATGCATGATTTTGGTGATATTTTATCACCACTGCATTTTTTATTATATAAACCGAAAAAAAAAAAAAAGAAAATTTTGAAAAAAAGAAAAAAAAAAAAGAAGAAAGAAAAGAAAATTTTGAAGAAAAAAAAAAAACAAAAAACATTGTTGCTATCTGCTATAAAACATATCTAAAAATATGTAATTACCGTATTCATAAATTTTTGCCAAATGTATTCTGCTACCTGTCTTAGGTTAAAAAAAAAAAAAGAAAATAATATCCCAATAAGTGTATATTGTTTGGTTTGCGTAAAAGTTATAGCGTCTACAAACTATGGGATGTACAGTGAGGGAAAAAGTATTTGCTCCCCTGCTGATTTTGCACTTTTGTTCACTGACAAAGAAACGATCAGTCTAAAATTTTAAAGGGGGAAGTAAACCCTGATGGGTTTTACTTCCTCTTTTGCTCGCTGCAAAGCCTGCAAATGAAAAGCATAATGGGCTAGTATGCATCGCATACTAGCCCATTATGTGCCACTTACCTGCAAAAGAATCCAGCGATGTCCCCTGTGTAGGCAGCGCCCATCTTCTGGCCCCTCTTCCTTCCGGGCCGCGGACTCCGGCTCTGTGATTTGTGTGACGTCACCCCCGCGTAATGCGCACGGGAGCTGCGATTAACGGCACAGGCTAGGGAAAAAACGGCACTTAGTTTCATTTCTTCCCCGCGCATGCGCCGTTGGAATTTTTGGCGGACTACCAGTGAAATATCTCCTAAAAGGTGCACGTTTAGGAGATATTTCCACTACCTATAGGTAAGCCTTATTCTAGGTTTACCAATAGGTAAAAGTCCAAAAAAGTGGGTTTACAACCACTTTAATGGTCGGTTTATTTTACCAGTGAGAGACAAAATAACAACAAAAATATCCAGAAAAAAACCCATAAATTGATGTTCGTTTTAATGAGTGAAATAAGTATTTGACCCCTTTGCGGTACTTGGTGGAGAAACCCTTGTTGGCGATCACAGAGGTCAGACGTTTCTTGGAGTTGGCCACCAGGTTTGCACCCAACTCAGGAGGGATTTTGTCCTCTTTGCAGATCCTCTCCAAGTCTTTAAAGCGGAGTTCCACACAAAAATGGAACTTCCGCTTTTCGGAACCCTCCCCCCCTCCGGTGTCACATTTGCCACCTTTCAGGGGGGAGGGGGGTGCAGATACCTGTCTAAGACAGGTATTTGCACCCACTTCCGGCATAGACTCCCATGGGAGTCTATGCCTCTTCCCGTCCCGACCGCGCTGTCTGCTGGGAACACACAGCTCCCAGCAGAGAGCGGGGACCACTTGGGACGTGCAGCGCGACTCGCGCATGCGCAGTAGGGAACCGGGAAGTGAAGCTGCAACGCTTCACTTCCTGATTCCCTCACCTAGGATGGCAGCGGCAGCTGCCGAGAACCGAGCGGGTTCTCGGCGTCCCCTGCCGACATCGCTGGACCCCGGGACAGGTAAGTGGCCATGTATTAAAAGTCAGCAGCTGCAGTATTTGTAGCTGCTGGCTTTTGATATTTTTTTTTTTTGGCGGTGTGGGTGAACCCCCGCTTTAAGGTTTCCAATCTGATGTTTGGAAACTCGAACCTTCAGCTCCCTCCACATATTTTCTATGGGATTATGGTCTGGAGACTGGCTAGGCCACTCCAGGACCTTAATGTGCTTCTTCTTGAGCCACTCCTCTGTTGCCTTGGCCGTGTGTTTTGGGTCATTGTCATGCTGGAAGACCCATCTATGACCCATTTTCAATGCCCTGGCTGAGGGAAGGAGGTTCTCACCCAAGATTTGATGGTACATGGCCCCGTCCATTGTCTCTTTGATGCGGTGAAGTTGTCCTTTTAGCAGAAAAACACCCCCAAAGCATCATGTTTCCACCTCCATGTATGACGATGGGGGATGGTGTTCTTGGGGTCATAGGCAGCATTCCTCCTCCTCCTCCTCCAAACACGGCGAGTTGAGTTGATGCCAAAGAGCTCGGTTTTGGTCTCCTCTGATCACAACACTTTCCCCCAGTTCTCCTCTGAATCATTCAGATGTTCATTAGCAAACTTCAGACGGACCTGTACATGTGATTTCTTCAGCAGGAGGACCTTGCGTGGGCTGCAGGATTTCAGTCCTTCACGGTGTAGTGTGTTACCGATTGTTTTCTTGGTGACTATGGTCCCAGCTGAGATCATTGACAAGATTCTCCCATGTAGTTCTGGGCTGATTCCTCACCGTTCTCATGATCATTGAACCTCCACGAGGTGAGATCTTGTATGGAGCCCCAGACTGAGGGAGATCGACAGTTATTTTGTGTTTCTTCTATTTGTGAATAATCCGCACCAACCGTTGCCACCCTCTCACCAAGCTGCTTGGCGATGGTCTTGTAGCCCATTCCAGCCTTGTGTAGGTCTACAATCTTGTCCATGACATCCTTGGACAGCTCTTTGGTCTTGGTGGAGAGATTGGAATCTGATTGATTAATTGCTTCTGTGGACAGGTGTCTTCTATACAGGTAACAAGCTGAGATTAGGAGCACTCCCTTTAAGAAAGTGCTCCTAATCTCAGCTCATTACCTGTATAGGGAACCAGAAATCTTGCTGATTGTTCGGGGATCAAATACTTATTTCCCTCATTAAAATGCAAATCAATTTATAACTTTTTTGAAATGCGTTTTTCTGGATATTTTTGCTGTTATTCCGTCTCTCACTGTTATAAAAAACCGACCAATAAAATTATAGACTGATCGTTTCTTTGTCAGTGGGGCAAATGTACAAAATCAGCAGCCGATCAAATACTTTTTTTCCCCTCGCTGTAAATTGCATGCAGAGGATTTCGTTTCTCTTTCTTCTACACGAGCCGAGTTCGGATTTTTAGAAAGCTGTAATTCCGCCAGTCACGTATTCTGTAATTACCGCCACGTACCGGCTGCTCAGTAAACAGCAGGCGGAGCAAATATTTTTATAAATACGCGGGAAAACGTACAAAATCAGCAGGGGATCAAATATTTTTTTCCCCTCACTGTATACTGGAATTTTGTATCTATTAATTTTTTCTATATTACTAATGGCGACAAGACTGCGATAGTGCGGCAGACAATCTGACACTAACACTGACATCACCAGTGACACTAATACATTGATCAGTGCTACTAATATACACTGTCACTGACACTAGCTGGGAAGGGCAATCAAAGGGTTAACTGTGTGCCTAACAATGTGTAACATTGTTCTGATTTTTTACTAAAAATCTATTTGTTCCTTTTGCCTGCTGTGCAGGGAGAAGAAACAAAGAGATCGTTCCCTCTGTACAGAGCCCTATGTTTGTCAGCACAGGGCTCTGGGATGTGATTGGACACAGCTGATTAGCAGGTACAGGCCATGAATCATTGGCTGGGACCTGCTGACAAAATTCCCCCAAAGTCGGTGGTGGTGGTGGTGGTGGGGATTGGGGAGATGGAGGGGGGTGGTGGGGGTGGGGCAGCGCGCTCAGTGTTCTCTGTACAGCACTGCGGTATATGTCAGAGCTATATAAATGTATAATAATAGTGTGTGACTATGGGGGACATTAGAGTGTCAGCTCCTCTGGTACAGAGAATGATGTGATTGGCTCAGTGTTCTCTGTACAGCACTGCGGTATATGCCAGAGCTATATAAATGTATAATAATAGTATGTGACTATGGGGGGACATTAGAGTGTAAGCTCCTCTGGTACAGGAGAATGATCAATACTGTCTGTAAAGTGATGAGGAATATATATGACAACATAATATACATAAAAAAGATAATTTATTGGTATTTTTATATTATTTTTTTTAACATTATAGAAAATACTGCAGACACAAGAACTTCAAAAACTTTCTGTCTGTCGACATCCATGGCAACCAATCGGCTTCTTTCATTGTTCAAACACTGTACGGAACAATAAAAAAGGATTCCCCCCACATTGGTGACTGAGGGGGGTGGGGCAGTTTTCCAGGTTGCAGTCCTGCAGCTCCCCCCTCCCAGCAGTGTCGAGGGTTCCGTTTCCTGAGCATTGAGCGTTCTCCATCCTCAGACCTCACTTCATACACACAATGATGTTCGGGTCGCTGTCCAGCCTCTCGTCTAACTCCCGATAGCTCATCCCTGCAGGAGAAAATGCTTTCATTATATTTCTGTAGCTCTTTATCTGCTGTTGGGGGCGCCATCCTGGGGGGGGGGGGGGGCGCTCTGTAGAGGAATCATTCTGGGGCCAATTTAGATGGGAGACAATTACCCTACCAGCATATCTAGCATATCTTTTGTATGAGGGAACCGGAGTACCCGGAGGAAACGGACACAAGCACAGAAAGAACAATGCAAACTCCAGGTGGATCGTGTCCTGACCAGGACTTGATCTGAGGATGAACCCTTTTACCTCCAAGGCTGGATGTAATAGGGCGGTGGCAACTACAGTGTGTGCAAATCTGACACCCCTGAATGTGTGGGTCCCCCCTACGTGTGCTCTCATTATGTTCTCCAGGCTCCGTACGTCCAGCATGGTGGGTGCGGCCAGGTAGAGGAGAGGGAGATCGATGAACATTCATTCGCTGATCTCCTCTTCCTACTAAAGATCCAGAAGCCATGTGTAAAACATCACTTCTGGATCCCCGGTGACACCTTCCCCAGTGGCAATCTGACCTCTATTGGCAGACAGGGGAGATTTTTTTTTTTTTTTTTTTTTTTTTTTAGTCTTTTAGTCCCCTCGATGTCTTATTAAAGAGAACCTGTCACCAAAAAAATAAACAAAAAAAAAACAAAAAAAACAATGTATCTCATAAGGGACTTTTTATCTCTTTGTAATGAAGGCTGGGAAAGAAGCTAATGACAATTGCGCGGTCGTGCTACACTGTACCCAAATTATATTTTTGTCATTTTCTTCACACAAATAGGGCTTTCTTCTGGTGGTATTTAATCACTGCCCCCAGTTTTACCCCCCCCCCACCTATATGTGCGCCATACAGAATGCCCCCCCCCGAGTACCTGTCTTGCAGCAGATCTCATCGTATGTGTGGCTCCCGGTGTACAGGCGGGCGGGGGGGCTCCTCTCATCACGGGACACTTTTACCGGATACTTCTGGAGTCTTCTGATCAGGTTCTTCATCAGACCGAACTGGATGAGTTTTCTGAGCACACAGGAGGACAGAGTGATAATAAACGGGACAATCCTCAACTCTGAGCTCTACAGGTCTGAAATCTGATCCACATTTAAAAAAAAAAAAAAAATGTACAATGCTGTCCTGGACACACATATTATACGGTTGGACTATCTGAACCTCCAGCCTCTCATCCTCTGTGGCCATGTCAGGTTCCTCCCTATACCAAGACTGTAACCTCGGCCCAAACTCCAATGATGTCACCATTTTGTAAAAAGCTTTATTCAAAACACAACCAGCTTACAGCCTGTCCCCACCTGAGAACCCCCCCCCCCCCCCGACACGTTTTACCCTACTGTAGAAATTAGAATTAAGCCCATTGGGGTGAAATGTACCAGAGATGGGTAGTTCTCAGTCATAGACATGCTGTACTCCAAGGGGTCTCCAAAATTGCCCCATCATTGGTATTATTGGGAAGAATAGTGCTCTATCATTGGTGTTATTGGGAGGAATAGTGCCCCATCATTGGTGTTATTGGGAGGAATAGTGCCCCATCATTGGTGTTATTGGGAGGAATAGTGCCCCATCATTGGTGTTATTGGGAGGAATAGTGCCCCATCATTGGTGTTATTGGGAGGAATAGTGCCCCATCATTGGTGTTATTGGGAGGAATAGTGCCCCATCATTGGTGTTATTGGGAGGAATAGTGCCCCATCATTGGTGTTATTGGGAGGAATAGTGCCCCATCATTGGTGTTATTGGGAGGAATAGTGCCCCATCATTGGTGTCAATGGGAGAAATAGTGCCCCATCATTGGTGTCAGTGGGAGGAATAGTGCCCCATCATTCGTTTAATTGGGAAGAATAGTACCCTATCATTGGTGTCAGTAGGAGGAATAGGGCCCCATCATTGATGTTATTAGCAGGAATAGTGCCCTATTATTGGTGTTCTTGGGAGGAATAGTGTCCTATCATTGGTGTCAGTGGGAAAAATCATACCCCATTGTTGGGGTCAATGAAAAGAATATTGCTCTATTGGCATCAGTGTCAGGAATTATTGTACCATTGTTGGTGTAGAAGGAATAGTGCCTTGTATCAGTGGGAGGAATAGTGTCCCAAGAGCCTGATAAAGGCAAACAAAGGGTGACATCCAGGCTCTTGGATGCAGTTTGCAAAACACTGCTGTATGCTATCTGTGGTTAAATAAAGTTTTTACAAAGTAGTGACGTCAGCGGAGTGCAAGCCGGGGTCTGTTCCAATCTTCTAATATGGCTCCACTTTCTGTGCTCCAAGAAGGACCTGATACACTTTCTTCCTCTGATGACGAGACACTGGAAGGCCACCTCTGCCCCGGCCATGAAGGAATGGAGTGCTGAACTGGCTTATCCACAACTGACGGCACAACACCATGACAGCTACTCTGAATACACTGCCACCCGGACCATCCGGTTCATCGCACTTTCCTTAGACACATTGAAGATGATAGTGAGAGGGTGTGCTCCCCTAGCCCAACAGCATCCTCCTTTACCTTCTTTTTTCTTTGTCTCTTATTTCTGCTTTCCACAGTCCTTGTTTGTACCTTGACTACAATGACTCAGATCAGAGGGTACTGAATTAAAATTCACAGGTCTGGTTACTAGTTAGATGGCATGTACCACCGACAAACAGGAGCCAGTCAAGTGAATAGGGTTGTGCCGTAAATTACATTGCCAATGCGTGCACGGCCCTTGCACGGGTGTATGCTGCAGCACTCCCATGTGAACAAGACCTAAGGCTGTCACAGCAAATCCACGCATGGCAAGAAATGGCATGCACTCATTGGCTAAGCTGGGGAGACTCCAAAGGTCTATCACCCAGTCAACAGTGTATTAAAGGCCCTGAAGAAGCACAGAAGAAATAATCTGCCCTGTAAAAATGGGAACAATGGTCCCAGGAGGGAGCTTAGGTCCTTACACCTTGACACTAGACTAAACAAAAAACTAAAAAAAACAACAGTGAACTGCCCTTAGCAGATGGGGGTTTGGCCTCTGGGCTGTTTTTCTTGTACCTACTCTGGCAGGTGGCTTTATAACCCAACAGTCAAGATCTTTATGACCTCCGCTGTGTCCCTCAATGAACGGAAGAGAAAGGTAATCTTATGGTATATAGGGAGTCCGAGAAGAAATATACAACACACACACACAAATAATACATTAGACATAAAGGGGAACTGACCGCTCATCCACTTTCTGCAGCTGCAGCGTATGCCGGGCGATGAGGTCGCGCACAGTAGTACCGGGACTGAGACCGCAGTATAACTGGAAGACGTCACGGAGACTCGGCCGCTTCAGACCTACGGAGAGGACAAGTACAGGATTTGTAGAGTTTGCCAGCTGGGAAACCTATTAAGGGCAAAATACTGATTAGACCTCTGGGCTACACTGACCACATCCAGAAGTCTTAGGCTGCATTCACACCAGAGCGTAGCGTCTTTGAGTGTTTTTTCTGCACGTTTTTTGGCGCATTTCTATACAGCATTTTTAAGCTTCGGCATTTTTTTTTTTAAAGCAAATAGAGAAAACAATCATCTGTTGCATCATTTGTTGCAAGTTTTTTTTAGCTATTATTATAATTTTTTTTTTTTTTTTAGGGTAAGCGGTTAGAATTAAGGTTAGGGTTAGGATTAGAGGTTAGAGTTATTTTTAAAAAAAAATTTTGTTAGGGTGTTAATTATACTCATACTAATGATAATAAATAAATGTAAACATAACACAAACAAATAAAAATAATCATAAATAAATAAAAAATACAATAAAATTAATACTATGTAATAAATAAATAACCCCTAACCCTTAAAAGAAACACCCTAACCCCCCAAAAAACTATAATAATAATAATAAATTACTCATTTAATTTTTTTGTTAGGGTTTGGGTGTTTATTATTATTACACTATATATATATTGCCAGCAGTTTACTTAGCACTTTACAATATAATGGGAGACTGTGTATTACAATACAAGAGGCTTAGGAGAGCCAGGCTCACAGGAGCTCACAATCTAAATGGGGGGAGGGGGGCACAAGTGATAGAAAAGGAAATAACTGAGGGGATGAGTTGACGTAGGAAGTAAAAGTTCAGTTGTTGGGTGGAGGAGGGATAGGCTTCCCTTAAAGGAGAAGTCCAACCTGAGTGTTTTAAAGGGAGGGGAGGAGGACACACTGACTGGAGTCCAGAGGAGGAATTGGCAGAGAGGGGAGGTGGCCAATGGAGGGAATGGCAGAGAGGGTTGGAGGATACTGAGTTGAGGCCAGAGGAGGGATTGGCGGGGGGGGGGGGGGGGGGACACACTGAACGGAGGCCAATGGAGGAATTGGCAGAGAGGGGAGGCCAATGGAGGAATTGGCAGAGGGGGTTGGATTCGCAATATTTGATGCAAGAGATAAATAGAGAGTTAATTAGTACAGGGGCGTAGATAAGGGGGGGGACTCCCCCAGAGAGTCCTGCCAAAATGGGAACCGTCGATGACCTAATAGCTTGGTGGTGTTGTTGGGTAAGAGGTCGCCAACTTTGAAAATGTTACTCAAGGAAAGGCAGCAAGATGCAGATGGGAGAGTGAGCAGGTTTGAGTAGTGAAGCAAAAGACAACTGGGCAGGGCTGACACCACTCGGCGCAGAGAAATGCTGTGCGTTTTCATCCCACAACAGAACGCAGGGTGCAATAGAAAGGTTTCTGTACTTGCAGGGATAAACCATGAGCAGATGTGTGTATTGCATTTTGTTTGGCCAGACATGACATCATATTTCCATATATAGATTAATAAGTGACATCACATACCCGGCTTGCTGACATAAGACACACATTCATCCTGCAGAGCCTTGTCATGGATGAGCTCCTGAACACGAGGCGTGGTGCAATATACGTTGGAATACTTAAACAAAAGAAGGAATGAAGGGACATAAATATAGTGAAAGGATGTGATCATCAGTAATATGAAACAAAAAAAATAAAAAATGTAAGTTTGTGCAGATCTGTTTTGATATTTGCATAACTCCTCCCCCTGCTTGCTTTAGGACTGGGGGTTCTAGAGAGGAGTACTGAGGCCGGGCGCTGGGATGTTTTCAGGAAGATGTGTACAGCCAGTGTTCTGTCATAATCTCCAACCTATCAAAAACTCCAACCGCTTGTACTGCGCATGCGCGGGCACAAGAGGGGCTTTCCTTTGCACGTCAGATTGCAACGTAAAAGGGAAACCTTGACTGAAAGCCATCAACTACACCAACTCCTCTTTGCCACCGCACCGCGCCTGCGCGGTCTTCGTGTAACACATGAAAATCATTCCATCTAATTCTCCAACTGTTATGGCAGCAGTCCGCATGCGCGGGAACACCAACATCCCCCGGCACATCTTCTGACCGTCTCACACTTATAAACCAAAAGGAGATACATGGAGAGTTAAGCAACAATACAGAGTTTTATCATATGAGATTCAAAGCAATGAACTGGGAAGATAATGTACAGAACAATGTATTTACAGAACTTTGTTCACCCTCCCCTACATATCCACACATTATTCTGTCTGTTATCTTCCCCGTTCAGGAGATGCGAGTCTTCCTGCACAATCTGAACGTACGATTGTCACGTAAAAGTCATCAAATAAACCAACTGATCTCACTGCCGCAGTGCGCCTGCGCATCCTGCATATCACATACTGAAAGAATGCAATCAAATACTCCAACTGCTGCGGTGGTGAGAGTGTAGTTGGTCTATGTGATGCCTCAGGCGCGCTGCGGCGGTGAGAGAGCAATTGCTCTATTTGATGGCTTTTATGTTGCAATCCGACATTAAGAAGAAAGCCCTTCTCGTGCCCGCGCTCGCGCATGCGCAATAAGAGCGGTTGGAGTTTTTGATAAGTTGGAGATTATGACAGAACACCGGCCCCTCCCACCCACCATGATCCGCCTGCATTGCATAGAGAAACACAGAGACCCAGCGATGACATCACAGGGACTGAAATAAGGTAATGAAAATGGAAAAAAAGTTTTTTTAAAGAAAAAAAGAAAAAACACATTTGTATGTTGACGGGGGAATCAAGAAGGCACTAGATCTATCTATCTATCTATCGATAGATAGATAGATAGATAGATAGATAGATAGATAATGTGTGTATATATATATATATATATAAAAACATAGAATAGAATTGCAAAAGATTCAATGTAACACAATAAAGGAAGATAAAGAATTCCTACCTGGAAAATGGACACTAATGTCACAACACCGTAATACCTGCAAACAAGGATTTTAAAAAAATTGTAAAGTACAGAACATCAAAATTAAAGTATTTTATTTCCAGATCCACATTTCCTATGGATGATCCCCCCTCCCCCCCCCCACTCACATGAGGTTCTGGATGGCGATCCGCACGAGGTTCAGCTCCACATCCGCCTCCGCCGAGATCTTCTGGATGTGACGGAACCCATCGATGTACGGGACAATCTAGACAAGGCAAATGTAAACCCCGAGGGGTGGGGGGAGGGGGGGGGTAAAGAATAATTTGTAGCTCTTCATACACAACACTCAGCTTCCCCATCCTGAGAAAGCTTCCATTTAAAGCAGAACTCTACCTTTACTCCCCCCCCCCCCCCCAACAACTGTAGCAAATCCTCTGCTGTGTTGAAATGGATTGCTATCAATTTCCTAAAAAAAAAAAAACAACATTCATCTCCTTATTATAAACCCTTTTAAAGCTGTCCAAAAGACTTCAATCATCATCAATCCCCTCTCCCCAAAAAAATAAAATCCATACCAGATCTTTATCCGAGCATCCAGAAGAGGAGAAAACAATATATTTTTTTTTTAATGTTTTTCTCGTCCCCCCCTTCCTGAACCAAACCAGGTCACATACCCTCAACAAAACAATATTTATTTATTATATATAGATATATATATATATCTATATATATATATATGTATATCTATCTATCTATATATAATTTTCTTTTTTAAAGACATGTAAATAGATTTTCTCTGCTGCAAGGCATTGCTGGCAAAAAAAAAAAAACAAAAAAAACAAAAACACATGAATGAAAATGGCATTGGGTCCCCCACACCACACCTTTTTTAATGCTCCTTTAGAAAAATATTTTTTTTTAAATATGGTTTGTATTGATACTGATATTGATGATGTATATATATATATATAAAAATTTTCAATGCCATTTTCATTCATGTTTTTTTTTTTGTTTTTTTGTTTTTTTTTTTGCCAACAATGCCTTGCAGCTGGGAAAATCTATTTACATGTCTATAAAAAGTTAAAAAAAAAAAAACCCCCAAAAAAACAGATTTGCCACTTTACAGGCACATTAAGGGGACCCCCCAGGCGCTATATTTAAAGGTTTTTTTTCATTTTTATTGTTTCACTTTAAGCATCATTAAAATCACTGGTCCTAAAAAAACAATACATTTAAAAAAAAAAAAAAAAAAAAAAAAAAAAAAATGTCCCCCATGTCAGTACCCGGCCCCCATACCCTTTTTTATGGCCAATAACTTGCATATAAGCCTTCAAAATGGGGACTTTTGGATTTTTCCCCAAGTTCGGGTCCCATAGACTCTAATGCCGCGTACACACGGTCGGACTTTTCATCTACAAAAGTCCAACGGACGCCGACGGACTAAAGCTGGCTGGTAATCCGATCGTGTGTGGGCTTCTCCGGACTTTCAGCAGACTTTTTTAGCCTCAAATCCGACGGACTTTAGATTTGAAACATGCTTCAAATCTTTACGTCGTAAGTACGACGGACCCCGAAATCCGCTCGTCTGTGTGCTAGTCCGACGGACAAAAACCCACGCTAGGGCAGCTATTGGCTACTGGCTATGAACTTCCTTATTTTAGTCCGGTGTACGTCATCACGTACGAATCCGTCGGACTTTTGTGTGGTCGTGTGTAGGCAAGTCCGTTCGTTAGAAAGTCTGCTGCAAGTCCGCCGAAAGTCCGCCGGAAGTCTGTCGGACAGGCTGTCGGACTTTTGTAGACGAAAAGTCCGACCGTGTGTACGCGGCATAATAGAGATCGTGGCTCGGGTCCAAACTTGTTCGGGGGTTTCTGGTGTGAACCAAGCAGGGGGGTTGTTCGGCCCATCGCTAGCTATTTGCTTCCTCCACCATCAGTAATTTTTGCCCCCTCTCATGTATGGACATGATTCTTCAGCCTGGCGTCAATCAGTGCACTGCTGTTTCTGAGTATTATATAAAAAGAACACATCCCCAGCATCCTTTTAAACATATATCCCTGCTGGTCAGATCCCTGACCCTGGGTGGTGCAGATTTTAGCTGTGCAACCTGCTAATCAGTTGCTTGAAAACACTCTAATATTATTATGTAATCAAGTAACTGATCAGCAGATTGCACAGCGAGATTGCCCAGCAGAAATGCACGTGTAAAGGGATACTGGGGATGTTCTTTCATATGCCAGCAGGAACACCCAGTGGTGACATCACTGGCCATCAAAAGAGGTATTTCATGAAAACAAAAATGATTTGATTAATAAACATGAAGTGCATGTTGAAAAGGAAAGGGGTTGGGGGGGGGGGGGGGGGGGGGGTTGGGGAGGGGAAGGTATTATAAGCATGCAATATACTTCAGCTTTAAAAGGGGACTCCGCATTATTCAACTCACTTGATCTATTCCCCTTTGCTCCTCCCCGGCAGGGTGAGGGGAGGGGGTGGAGGAGCTGGGCTGGCACAGACATAAATTAGACACTCCCAAAAGGGGAGGGGACTGTAATGCCCATAGGGAGGAGCTGGGTCGGCACAGACAGAAATGAGACACTCCCAGAAGGGGAGGGGACTGTAATGCCCATATGGAGGAGCTGGGCTGGCACAGACAAAAATTAGACACTCCCAGAAGGGGAGGGGACTGTAATGCCCATATGCTGCACATATGTGTCCATTGATGGCTGAGGTTTTGCGCTCCCAGCACAGTGACCGATCTGTCGAAGACATCTCATGGTCTGTGGTGATGATCAGGTGTTGGTGGGATGGGCTCCTGATCATGTGACCACTGAGACAGCCAATAACAGTGGCCAGGTGTTCAGACAGTTCCCCCCCCCCCCCCCCCCCAGACATAAAGACTCATTTAAGGGGACATTGGGGCTGGGCAGGAAGGACTGCTCTGTGTGCTTTTACCAGCAATTCTGGTGACAGGGTCTCTTTAAAGAGTAAGCAGCTCTGTATTCCAGGTCAGTACAATGGATCTCCCACTTACCTGCTGTGTGGTTAAATCCCATTGCGCATTGCAGAATTCTTCCTTGTCCTCTGTGAACACGGGAACATCGTATTCCTGGGCAGTAGGGGGCGCCGCGCGCAGCTCGATCACCTTCAGGTGCATGGTGTTACTTTCATCTATGGGATGAGAACATACAGCCATGAACACTTACCCATGTGGTTAGTGCTGGGACACCATCACCTAGAGCCCGGGGCGAACGTGCCAAATTGTCCCCCCCCCAGATGTATAGTTATGTGTCAGCAAAAATCCCGCCCCCCCCCCCATTAAAAAAAAATTGAGCACTAATCAGCATGCTAACCCCTAAGCATAAATCTCCCAATCCTCCCAGTACAAATCCAACCCCCTGCTGAAATCCCCCCCCCCACCCCCCAAAAAAAAAAAATCCTCTCCTAGCACAAAGCCTCTACTCCTCAAAATCCCCCCACAAAAAATCCCCTCTTAGAACAAATCCCACCTATCATATTACCTTTATATAACAAATCCCCCCAAATCACCACTTCTAGAACATCTGCCAAAATGTCCCCTCCTAGAACAATTCTTACCCCCTGCAGCCCCCCCCCCCCCCAATTCACCCTGCCAACACAAATTTACTCCCCCGGTCTCCTCTTGGTGCCCCTCCCCCCACCACACATGATACCACAGTGCCCAGGGCAGCCGCCCCTCCTGCCCACCCCTTATCCCAGCCCTGCCCCCGGCACAAGACCCAGCAAATGACACCATTAATACCTATGGGCAGCGAGCACTCCCCGGTGGTGTTCAGCTCCTTCCGCAGGTAGGTCATTATGGGCACCAACCTCTGCTTGCTGTCCTCATTAGAGATAAATCCAGACTCCAGCTGAAAGACAAGAAAAGAGGATCGAAGGAACGGATTATTCAAGGCAGACAGAGCAGCCCAATAGGGGACAACAGGGACAGAGCCGCCCAATAGGGGACAACAGGGACAGAGCCGCCCAACACGGACAGAGCCGCCCAATAGGGAAAAACAGGGACAGAGCCGTCCAATAGGAAACAACAGGGACAGAGCCGTCCAATAGGAAACAACAGGGACAGAGCCGTCCAATAGGGGACAACAGGGACAGAGCCGTCCAATAGGGGACAACAGGGACAGAGCCGTCCAATAGGGAACAACAGGGACAGAGCCGCCCAATAGGGAAAAACAGGGACAGAGCCGTCCAATAGGAAACAACAGGGACAGAGCCGTCCAATAGGGGACAACAGGGACAGAGCCGTCCAATAGGGGACAACAGGGACAGAGCCGCCCAACACGGACAGAGCCGCCCAATAGGGAAAAACAGGGACAGAGCCGTCCAATAGGAAACAACAGGGACAGAGCCGTCCAATAGGAAACAACAGGGACAGAGCCGTCCAATAGGGGACAACAGGGACAGAGCCGTCCAATAGGGAACAACAGGGACAGAGCCGTCCAATAGGGGACAACAGGGACAGAGCCGTCCAATAGGGGACAACAGGGACAGAGCCGTCCAATAGGGGACAACAGGGACAGAGCCGTCCAATAGGGGACAACAGGGACAGAGCCGTCCAATAGGGGACAACAGGGACAGAGCCGCCCAATAGGGGACAACAGGGACAGAGCCGCCCAATAGGGGACAACAGGGACAGAGCCGCCCAATAGGGGACAACGGGGACAGAGCCGCCCAATAGGGGACAACAGGGACAGAGCCGCCCAATAGGGGACAACAGGGACAAAGCCGCCCAATAGGGGACAACGGGGACAGAGCCGCCCAACAGGGACAGAGAAGTTGTTGAATGGTAATAGCTTGTGGCAAAGGCATCAGGGTGAGCCGCTAATGTCACAGCTTTGTTGATGCCGTGTGTGGCGGAAAAGCCTCTGGACACTAAATAGGCAAACCAGACCAGGCTTGTATAGGATAAAGCGGACATCCCGGAGTAGAATTACAGTAATAAGGAAAAAAAAACGTATATTCAGTCTCCCATTTCACAACTCAAGGCCAATTTACTAAAGCAGTAGAGAAAGCAGATTTAGAAAAATTGAAAATAACTTTTGAAATGATATTAACATCGTTTTTATGAGACCTTAGTGATAGGGGACAACAGGGACAGAGCCGTCCAATAGGAAACAACAGGGACAGAGCCGTCCAATAGGAAACAACAGGGACAGAGCCGCCCAATAGGAAACAACAGGGACAGAGCCGTCCAATAGGAAACAACAGGGACAGAGCCGTCCAATAGGAAACAACAGGGACAGAGCCGTCCAATAGGAAACAACAGGGACAGAGCCGCCCAATAGGAAACAACAGGGACAGAGCCGTCCAATAGGAAACAACAGGGACAGAGCCGTCCAATAGGAAACAACAGGGACAGAGCCGTCCAATAGGAAACAACAGGGACAGAGCCGTCCAATAGGAAACAACAGGGACAGAGCCGTCCAATAGGAAACAACAGGGACAGAGCCGTCCAATAGGGGACAACAGGGACAGAGCCGCCCAATAGGAAACAACAGGGACAGAGCCGCCCAATAGGGGACAACAGGGACAGAGCCGTCCAATAGGGGACAACGGGGACAGAGCCACACAATAGGGAAAAACAGGGACAGAGCCGCCCAACAGGGGACAACAGGGACAGAGCCGCACAACAGGGGACAACAGGGACAGAGCCGCACAACAGGGACAGAGCCGCACAATAGGGGACAACAGGGACAGAGCCGTCCAATAGGGGACAACAGGGACAGAGCCGTCCAATAGGGGACAACAGGGACAGAGCCGCACAATAGGGGACAACAGGAACAAAGCCGCCCAATAGGGAACAAAGAGGGACAGAGCCGCACAATAGGGGACAACAGGGACAGAGCCGTCCAATAGGGGACAACAGGGACAGAGCCGCACAATAGGGGACAACAGGGACAGAGCCGCACAATAGGGGACAACAGGAACAAAGCCGCCCAATAGGGAACAAAGAGGGACAGAGCCGCACAATAGGGGACAACAGGGACAGAGCCACACAATAGGGAACAAACAGGTACAGAGCCACGCAACAGGGACAGAGCTGTGCAACAGGGAACAGGGACAGAGCCGCATAATAGGGACAGAGTTTCTTCTTCCATGCAGCGAGGTCTACCACACATCTAAAAATGTGGCCATAGAAAGATACAAAGTAACTTTGATGTTTTGTTCCTCTGCAGTTCAAAGAGATGAGCGTCCGTCCGCATACCATTTAATGAACTCCTTCTTCCCCTTCTCCCCTTGACCATTATTTTCCTGACCATTTTGTTTGCGGATTTCTTTATTTTTCTGTTAGCCTTTAAAAACTTTTATTCATTTTGTTTGCTCTTTTTTTTTTTTTTTCAATTTCATATTAACCACTTCAACACCAGACACTTTCACCCCCTTCCTGCCCAGGCCAATTTTCATCTTTCAGCGCTGTCACACATTGAATGACCATTGCGCGGTCATACAACACTGTACACAAATAACATTTTTATCATTTATATTTTGAGAAAGTAAACATCTCTTGTAATATGAATAGGGCATGACAGGCCCTCTTTATGGAGAGTTCTGGGGTCTATAAGACACCAAATCTCTCCTCTACCAGCCTTGCAAACTGTAAGCCGGTGAGAGCGCCCCCCCCCACACCGCCTCTTCTGAAAGTGATCCACCGGCCAATTAGCCGCTCAGATCGCTTTCATGGAAAAAGAGAATCGCCAGCTGAAAAAAAAATTAAAAATACCGGGTTTATGGACGATAGCTTTATCCACAACCTGATAAACCACTTGCAAGCCGCAAAGTGTAATATATATATATATATATATATATATATATATATATATATATCGGTCGGCAAATGCAATGACAACGTTTTTGCTGAGTAAACAGGTATATGACGGAATTTGTTCTGCTCCATATGGGGTGTACGGGGGTGACGGGGTTACTCCAATCAATATCATTGTATTCCATGATCCAGCTTTGTATCGGCCACTTCTAACACTCACCTCAAGTGTCTTCAGGTACCCGGCCAGCTTCTTCACGATGGGCTCCAGGGCGCACGTCTTGGCCCGCGCATCGCACACAAAGCCCAGGTTGAAGAGCAGCGCATTGCGGCTATACTTCTTGTGCTCGATACACACCGGGCAGCCAATCAGCTTCTTGTCCATGGCGGTCCTGCAAAACAGAACGTTGGCTAAACAAAAACACCCGTGTGAGCAGCCTCTGGCGGAAGCTGCCATTCTCTGACTGCTGGACTCCTCATGGATTAGAAGGGGAGGAGATGATAAACACGAAGTTCCAGGTTCTCAGTAATCCTGGAGACCAGGAGATCCATTTTAGAGCTCGCTGGCCCTTTAATTACTATATATTTGGAGAAGATTCATTTAAAGCGGGGGTCCACCTATCTATCGTTTTTTTTTTTTTTTTGAGTTAATTCGCAAACTTTTTTCTCAGCATTACATACTCACATATTGTGTGTAATATGTCCGCCTGTGTCAGATTTCATCGGAAAGAATAACTTATATTATTCACTGCAGGCGGTTTCCATCTTCATTTTGGGCATTTGAAGCCCACAAGCATTTATTTCCTGGATGTGGTGAATGCTGTGCTCCCAGCATTCACCGCTCATTCCCGCACATGCTCAGTGGCATCCTGGGAAGCCTGAGACTAGCTCCCAGGAGTCTGGGAGAGGCTAGAAACACGTCTACTCCCACGGGAGGAGAACCAGGAAGTGCAAAGAAGAATAGAAAAATAAAAGGTAATTACGGCGATTTAAATTTTTTTAAATGGCATGTCAGCATCTAGGCAAGGAAGAGAATACATACAGATATTGTTCAAAATTTGGGTGGAACCCCGCTTTAAATACATTTTAAGTAACAATGTAACATCTTTTCTTCCATCAGTAACTGGAGAAGTGGCGCTCGGTGTAATCAGCTATGTACTCCGCATACTCACA
The DNA here is from genome assembly GCF_042186555.1 of Aquarana catesbeiana. Taxonomy (NCBI): domain Eukaryota; kingdom Metazoa; phylum Chordata; class Amphibia; order Anura; family Ranidae; genus Aquarana; species Aquarana catesbeiana. Next base: position 11,738,830 of record NC_133330.1, read on the forward strand.
CTGTGATGAGTTTGTTCTGCAGTTCTGGTTTGGTGATGATGTACACCTGAACCGTGTCAAAGAGCTCCCGCGATATGTATTCCTCCGGTACCTGCCGAGAGAAACACAGTTCATTCATTATTTACCATAGTTTGTGTCTCTGCCCCTCCCACAACGATGCGATTTCCTGCAGTACTTTGTGTCTCTGCCCCTCCCACAACGCTGAGATTTCCTGCAGTAGTTTGTGTCTCTGTCCCTCCCACAATGGAGAGATTTCCTGCAGTAGTTTGTGTCTCTGTCCCTCCCACAATGGGGAGATTTCCTGCAGTAGTTTGTGTCTCTGCCCCTCCCACAATGGAGAGATTTCCTGCAGTAGTTTGTGTCTCTGCCCCTCCCACAATGGAGAGATTTCCTGCAGTAGTTTGTGTCTCTGCCCCTCCCACAATGGTGAGATTTCCCTGCAGTAGTTTGTGTCTCTGCCCCTCCCACAATGGGGAGATTTCCTGCAGTAGTTTGTGTCTCTGTCCCTCCCACAATGGTGAGATTTCCTGCAGTAGTTTGTGTCTCTGCCCCTCCCACAATGGGGAGATTTCCTGCAGTAGTTTGCGTCTCTGCCCCTCCCACAATACTGAGATTTCCTGCAGTAGTTTGTGTCTCTGCCCCTCCCACAATGGTGAGATTCTGGATTCCCTGCCTTGGCACATGAGCTAGCACTCCAGCCAGTACACAGTAGAGAAGTATTAGTTCTGGAAGGATCTGACCTCATTATCCCTCCCCCGTCCTCACCTGGTAGCTGATTTTCGGGCCGAGAGTCGGGTGGAACTCGCTGAAGAATATACATTCGATGTTGCGGCTGGACATCACTGCAAGAGGAGACACAATGTTATCATTACTTTCATCCTATGTTACATCTCAGTGATGCGGATCTCCTGCAGCTTCTTTGCAGCCACTTCCTGCCATCGGTCCCTTCCTGTTATAGGGTGACAACACTCTGTCCCTTTCTCTCAATTGCTTTGCTGTGTTGTCACCCTGTCCTGGGCTTCCAATGGAGACTATAATAGGTCATTTCATCACCCACTGCACATCAGGAAACCCGCCCTGAGGAATGCCATGCAGCCATCACCGGAGTTCATGTAGACAGGACACCCCCCCCCCCCAACCATCATTCCAAGACACTGATGGGGATCTAACCCTTCTCTACTCCCCCCACAGCTGGAATCCTCTGACATTACATACATTGAGGAGCTGAGCACAAATCACAATGAAACACATTCAAGAAGTCCCACCAACAGGACCCCACACACAGGAAGTCCTGTCAAAGTTGTGCTGGTTGTCACCTCCACTGCTCCATGACAGCCAATCAAATGAAGCCTGCGGTAGCATGCCAGAGCACCCTGGAGGAGGGGCTGTATATAGAGGTGGTGAGGGGCTCCCTCCATTATTATGCAGACATTCAGGTAGAGCCCCCCCCCACCCCCACTTTAATCCCCTTCCCAGCTCCTCCCACTGTGGCCCCCAAAGGCTCTGTGAGGCGTAAGGAAGGCCCCCTCCCATCACCATCGTCAGGCACTTCCTGTTATAGTGTGACAACACTCTGCCCTGTCTCTGCCTGACTGAGCTGTTGTCACACGGGCTTCTGATGGAGGTTCGGCACACATTGCACAGATATGGCCCTTTGTCACCCGCCCTGAGGAATGCCGTGCAGCCATCACTGGGGCGGGTGTAGACAGGGCCCTGAAACTATCACATTGGAAACCTGGGTGACAACACAGCAAAGCAATTGTGAGACGGGGACAGAGTGTTGTCACCCTAAAACAGGAAGTGCCGGAACCAGGACCAAATGGACCAAATGTCTGCCACAGATCAGCCCCTGCAGAACACACACTGTATACTATATACTGTACACTGAAGACTATATACTGTGTACTATATACTGTACACTGTATACTATACACCGTGTACTATACACTATATACTGTATACTATACACTGTGTTTCTATATACTATACACTATATACTATACACTGTGTACTATACACTATATACTATACACTATACTCTGTGTACTATATACTATACACTGTGTACTATACACTATATACTATACACTATACTCTGTGTACTATATACTATACACTGTGTACTATACACTATATACTATACACTATACTCTGTGTACTATATACTATACACTGTGTACTATACACTATATACTATACACTATACTCTGTGTACTATATACTGTATACTATATACTCACTCATAGGGCTCTGCAGGCTCTCCTTACAGCGGTCAGATCCGGAGATCCTCCTTACAATGAAGATAAAAAGTATAGAGATACAATGTTTTTCTTCCAGGGTCACATTATCTCTTTCTGCGTTCCAAGCCTCTCTCTCGCTCCTTCATTAACGCCCCCCAAATTCTAATTGGTTACGCGTCTCGCTTTGGCCCGCCCCCTCCATTTTAATTGGGTGTGTTCCTTCTGTTTGAAAACCGAGCTGAACCCGGAAAAGGCGGATAAGGGGGGCGGGCGCATCTGGAGAGTGGCAGGGCGCTCGTCCAATAGTAAAGCGGAGCGCGGACACCGGAAGTGAGTGGCCAGGTGCCCGATGACAGCTGAGGGTGAGTTGTTACATTGTGTCCCAGGGGAAGGAGAGGATACATTGTGTCTCCTGTACACTGGGGTGGAGCTGGGAAGAGCATTAGACTGGGGGAGGAGGGCTACACCACAATGTCGGGATAATATTAATATTGGGGGGGGGGGGGGGGGGTCCTCTCCCCACCCCCTTCCATATACAGCCCACACTCCGGCATCCTAACACAGGCCCCATTTGATTGGCTCAGCCTTGGGCGGGGTTTCTGGGATTGGCTGTCATGGAGCAGTGGAGGTGACAACCAGCACAACTTTGACAGAACTTCCTGTGTGTGGTGTCCCCTGGAGTTACATTGTGTGATCTGTGCTCAGTACCTCTTGTATGTAATGTCCGTGTATTCCAGCTGTGGGTGGAGTATGGAAGGGTTAGAGCCCCATCAGTGTCTTGGGATGATAAAGGGGAGATGATGATGGGGGGGGGGACATAGTTACAGAGTAGGTGAGGTTGAAAAAAGACACAAGTCCATCAAGTCCAACCTATGTGTGTGATTATATGTCAGTATTACATTACATATCCCTGTATATTGCGGTCATTCAGGTGATTATCTAATAGTTTCTTGAAGCTATCAATGCTCCCCACTGAGACCACCGCCTGTGGAAGGGAATTCCACATCCTTCCCGCTCTTACAGTAAAGAACCCTCTACGTTGTTTAAGGTTAAACCTCTTATCTTCTAATTGTAATGAGTGGCCCCGAGTCTTATTAAACTCTCTTCTGCGAAAAAGTTTTCTCCCTATTGAGGGGTCACCAGTACAGTATTTATAAATTGAAATCATATCCCCTCTCAAGCGTCTCTTCTCCAGAGAGAATAAGTTCAGTGCTCGCAACCTTTCCTCATAACTAAGATCCTCCAGACCCTTTATTAGCTTTGTTGCCCTTCTTTGTACTCGCTCCATTTCCAGTACGTCCCTCCTGAGGACTGGTGCCCAGAACTGGACAGCATACTCCAGGTGCGGCCGGACCAGAGTCTTGTAGAGCGGGAGAATTATCGTTTTATCTCTGGAGTTGATCCCCCTTTTAATGACAATATTCTGTTTGCTTTGTTAGCAGCAGCTTGCCATTGCTGAGCCTATCATCCACTAGGACCCCCAGGTCCTTTTCCATCCTAGATTCCCCCAGAGGTTCTCCCCCCAGTGTATAGATTGCATTCATATTTTTGCCACCCAAATGCATTATTTTACATTTTTCTACATTGAACCTCATTTGCCATGTAGTTGCCCACCCCATTAATTTGTTCAGATCTTCTTGCAAGGTTTCCACGTCCTGCGGAGAAGTTATTGCCCTGCTTAGCTTAGTATCGTCCACAAATACAAAGTTTGACCTGTTTCCCCCATCCTCCAGATCGTTTATGAACAAATTAAATAGGATTGGTCCCAGCACAGAACCCTGGGGGACCCCACTACCCACCCCTGACCATTCCGAGTATTCCTCATTTATCACCACCCTCTGAACTCGCCCTTGTAGCCAGTTTTCAATCCATGTACTCACCCTATGGTCCATGCCAACGCACCTTATTTTGTACAGTAAACATTTATGGGGAACTGTGTCAAATGCTTTTGCAAAATCCAGATACACCACGTCTACGGGCCTTCCTTTATCTAGATGGCAACTCACCTCCTCATAGAAGGTTAATAGATTGGTTTGGCAAGAACGATTCTTCATGAATCCATGCTGATTACTGCTAATGATATCGTTCTTATTACTAAAATCTTGTATATAGTCCCTTATCATCCCCTCCAAGTGTTTACATACTATTGATGTTAGGCTAACTGGTCTGTAATTCCCAGGGATGTATTTTCGGCCCTTTTTAAATATTGGTGCTACATTGGCTTTTCTACAATCAGCTGGTACCATTCCAGTCAGTAGACTATCTGTAAAAATTAGGAACAACGGTCTGGCAATTACTTGACTGAGTTCCCTAAGTACCCTCGGATGAAAGCCATCTGGTCCCAGTGATTTATTAATGTTAAGTTTCTCAAGTCTAATTTTAATTCTGTCCTCTGTTAACCATGGAGGTGCTTCCTGTGTTGTGTCATGAGGATAAACACTGCAGTTAAGGTTACTGAAGCCCCTCGATTCACTCGTGAAGACTGAGGAGAAGAATAAATTCAATACCTTCTCCATCTCCCCATCCTTTGTAACCAGATGTCCTTCCTCATTCTTTATGGGGCCAATATGGTCTGTCCTCCCTTTTTTTACTGTTTACATAGTTAAAGAATTTCTTGTGATTTTTTTTTTTTTTTTGCTCTCCTCCACTATGTGTCTTTCATGCTCTATCTTAGCCGTCCTAATTGCACCCTTACATTTCTTGTTGTATTCTTTATAAAGTCTGAATGCTGATGATGATCCCTCAACCTTGTATTTTTTGAAGGCCTTCTCCTTTGCTTTTATATGCATTTTTACATTGGAGTTAAGCCATCCAGGATGTTTGTTCGCTCTTTTAAATTTATTACCCAATGGGATACATTGGCTAATGCCCTTCTTTAATATGCTCTTAAAGCAAACCCATCTCTCCTCCGTATTCTTTGTTCCTAAGATTTTATCCCAATTTCTGCCTTCTAGCAAGGTTTGTAGTTTAGGGAAGTCGCCTCTTTTAAAATTCAGTGTCTTTGTATTCCCCTTATGTTTCCTATTTGTGTGATTTATACTGAAGCCAATTGACCTGTGATCACTGTTACCTAAATTGCCCCGTATTTCCACATCCGTGATCAGGTCTGTATTGTTGGTAATCAGTAGATCCACTAATGTTTTATTTCTAGTTGGTGCATCTACCATCTGACCCATGAGTACATGGTGGGGTGGGGGGGAGGAGATGGGGGTACCAGGCAGATCTTCCATGTCACATTGTCTTTCCTCGCAGGTCATGGCTCAGAGTGTGGAAAGTGAAACGCGGGTTCACCGCACCCTGCGGGTGATATCCGGGGCCACCGCTCACCTCACCACCTTCGCTTTCACCATCTTCATGATTTATGTCTCTAAACCTGGATCATGTGAGTATGAGGGGGGGGGCGACACAACAGAGATCAGTAGAGGGAAGAAGAGACGCGGGGGGGGGGGCTGATTAGGTGGAAGGCTGGGGGGGGTGATGGAGGTGAGAGGAGAAAAAGCGGAGGGGGATAAGTGGGGTGGAGAAATGAGCTGGGAGGGGGGGGGCCGGGGAGATTAATGGGGAACTAGGTGTATAAGCAGTGGTGTGCAGAGGACACAGCCATCAACGGAAGCCCCCATAGTAACTCTATGGGTGACGTCACTCCCCATTCATTTCACAGCCGTCGGCTGCGTCTTCTGCAGATTTTCTGCTGGCGATCAGGTCGATCGGCTTCAGAAAAGGTATGTGTACTGATTTCTTCTTTATAGGGCTAGATGGGTTAGTGTTAGATCGTGGATGTCTGTAGATGCCGGGATTTTAGTTTTAGGGTGGACTTATCCTTTAAGGAAGAACTCCACCAAGGGCTGTGAACCTCTATCTACCTAATTTGTTTTACAAAGTTGTTTTTTTTTCTTTACTATTTCTATTAATAATTTCTTTGTTTTTGATTTCAGCTCTTTTCTCCTGGCACCCTTTCCTCATGACCCTGGCGGTGAGTGACCCCCTTGTAAAATTAGTGACAACAGTGGGCCGTGTCTGTGTAATGTGTGTAGGAACAACCGCTTGTAGTTCCCATCATGGGCCATTGTGACGGGATGACAACCCAGGAACACTATTGGGGCGACAGGGACAGAACCTGTGTCACCCTATAAAAAGCATTACCTGAACAAGGACCTGAGTTTACTAATGTCTGACAACGATCAGCTCCTGTTACAGCTTCTCCCCCATAACAAAGTTATGATATTGCTGTCCGATGACTGGGGGGAGGGGAGAGGGGGAGACTGAGGAAATGCTTCCTACTGCCTGCAGCAGATGGATGACATCATCTCAGGTTAGGAAAAGTCACTGGCTGAAGGACGGCTTTTACGATGATGAAAGGTGGAGCTTTTCTGGTTCTGATCCTGTTGCTGTATATTGTGACATGTCTGGGATTTAATAATGGAGTCTTAAGTTATTGACAGATCTGCTTTGGGGGGAAGGGGGGTGTTAGGAGACAAGCGCATTATAAAATCTCCCCAGTTTATTCCCCCGGTAATGGCAGATCCACAACCTCCTGGCTGTGACTTTTGAAATACTTTATATAAAGGACAGATTGATTATTATTTTTATGATTATTAGTACAAGGGGTCTTCAAAAATGTTTTATATAAGAACTTTTTGAAGACCCCTTGTACTAATAATCATAAAAATAATAATCACTCTGTTCCTTATATAAAGTATTTCAAAAGTCACAGCCAGGAGGTTGTGGATCTGCCATTACTGGGGAGATTTTATAAAAAACAGAGGACATTTTTTTTGAATGACGTAGTATTATTATTATTATTAATAATCATTATATGAATCCTGTGTAGTAATAATATTTATAATTCACAATTTATATTATTGTTCATGATTTATATCATTATACAGTATTATTATTCTATACAGGATGATTACTGTTATACAGGATTTATATTATTATTATTATTATTATTATTATACAGGTTGATTATTAATCATAAATATAAATCCTGAATAATCATAATAGTTATGATTATTATGCACAATTTATATTTTTATGATTCACGATTTATGTTGTTGCTGTTAATAAAAAATCCTGAATATTATTATTATACAGGATGATTATTATTACAAATCATGTTTAGTGGTAGTAATAATGATATTCTTCTAAAAGTAGACAGAGTAGGTGATAGTCAGACAGATTGGGGCAGAGAGCTCCATAGGATGGGAGAGGCTCTGGAGAAGTCCTGGAATTGATCATGGGAGGAGGAGACAAGAGGGAGAGATCAGGAGGTCTTGGAAGGAATGAAGAGGATAGTTTGGGTAATATTATGATGGGGTTGTTGATGTAGGGCGGGCCAGAGTTGTGTGGCTTTGTATTTTATTGGTTGGGTGAGTGGACACCAGTGGAGGGAATGGCAAAGAGGGGTGGAGGACACTGCAGGGCGGCCAGTGAAGGGATTGGCAGAGATGGGTGGAGGACACTGAGCGGAGGCCAATGGAAGGGACGGCCAGTGGAGGGATTGGAAGAGATGGGTGGAGGACACTGAGCGCAGGCCAATGGAAGGGACGGCCAGTGGAGGTATTGGAAGAGATGGGTGGAGGACACTGAGCGGAGGTCAATGGAAGGGACGGCCAGTGGAGGGATTGGAAGAGATGGGTGGAGGACACTGAGCGGAAGCCTGTATGGGGATTGGCAGAGGGGGATTGAAGACAGTAAATGGAGGCAAGTGATTGGATTGGCAGAGAGGGGGGAGGAGGACACTGAGTGGTTGGTAAGGTGGATAAACCTGATAGCAGCATTCATGATGGACTGATTGGAGCATAGTCTTTGTAGAGGTCAGCCAATGTGGGAGTTGCATAAGTTGAGGCAAGGGATAACGAGGGAGTGGATTAGTAGGTTGGTGAAGTTGGTTAGTTAAGAAGAAAAGTTACGGAGGTGAAGCCTTGGTCAGTGATTGGATTTGGAGCCAGAAAGAGAGGTCAGAGTTCAGGGTTACACTTACCACCCTGGCATGGGGGGAGGGGCTGATCTTTGGTGATAGTTGTACAAGTTGCACCTCCATTTTATCTGGACACTCAATGTGATTCTTCTCTCCGCAGTTCTCCTTCTTCATGACTGAGGCCATCATGGTTTTCTCACCTGATTCCCTGCTGCATTCCCTGTCTCGGAAGGCCCGCACACGAGCCCACTGGGTGCTGCAGCTACTGGCGGTGCTCTGCGCCCTGCTGGGCCTGGGTATAATCTACACCAACAAAGTATACCAGGAGAAGCCCCACTTTTCCACCTGGCACGGGTTGGTGGGCCTGCTGACTGTGCTGTGTACTGCGGTCCAGAATCTGGGTGGGGTGACCCTACTCTACCCTAAACTGGTGCAGCGCTGGACATTGGCCACTCGGAAGCTCTACCACGCCACGTCCGGCCTCCTGGGCTACCTGCTGGCGTGCGGCAGCCTCATGCTGGGAATGTGCTCCTTGTGGTTCACCGCCAATGTCACCGGGATGGCCTGGTACTTATGTGCCCTCTCTCCGCTTCTCACCGGCCTGGTCGTCATGAACCAAGTGAGTAACGCCTACCTCTACCGCAAAAGGAGCCAGTCCTGAGGAGAGGAGGAGTCACACCATGTCTGATCCTTCAACGGGAGGAAGGGGATGTCGCTGCCACCTCTGATGCTTCGGGCGCAAATCTGCTATTCCACCATTATGGCCAGCATGAGGTCTGCTGGGCACATCTGACGATTGGCACCGTCCATCTCTTCCCCAACATGGCGCATCTTCCGAAAATCTCAGAAAGGGCCACCGCTTCCAAAACCATGGTTTGCCCACAGCTGTAGGCAACAGTGCCAGCTAAATGGAGCTTCCCAACCCCCACCCCCCACCATGCCAAAGGCAAAGAGACTGGCCACACACTAATGATGTTCAGATAGATGAAACTTTATTGTTCTGGACATTGAATACAGAAGGTATACCTAGACCTCAGATGTGTCTTGCCCAAACAGGATGTAAATCCTGTATAATAATTGATCTGGACATTGAATTCAGAAGGTCTATTCAGACCCTCCTCACTTATATTTCACCCTATAAGGGCTCTTCAGGTGAAACGCATCAGTCAGGAGGGTCTGAGAGGACCTTCTCTATTCAATGTCAGGGACAATAAAGTTTTCTCTATGCTGATATCATCTGTGTGCATGGATAAAATGTTATTGTTCTGAACATTGAATACAGAAGGTCTGGTCTACCCAGACCCTCCACATTCATGTTTCACCCAAACAGGGCTCTTCAGGTGAAATGCGTCAGTCAGGAGGTTCTCCGCACACTTCTGTATTCATTTTCCAGAACAATGAAGTTTTATTCATGCCGTTGTCATCTGAGTGCATGGATACAACTTTATTGTTTCGGACAATACATACAGAAGGTCTATCCAGACCCGCCTCACTTAACATTTCAGCCAAACACGGTTCTCCAGGTGAAACGCACTATAGTAATGAGGGAGTGGGCAGACCTTCTGTTCAATTTCCAGAACAATAAAGTTGTATCCATGCTAATGTCATCTGAGTGCATGCATAAAAACTTTATTGTTCTGGACATCCAGACCCTCTTCACTTATGTTTTACCCTACAAGGGCTCTTGAGGTGAAACGAGTCGGAGTTAGGAGAGGTTTGGCAGACATTTGTTTTAATTTTCTTGAACAATAAAGTTTTTTTCGTGCTGATATCATCTGAGTGCATGGATAAAAAATTTTTTGTCCTGGACATTGAATACAGAAGGTCTCCTCACTCGTGTCTCACCCAAAAATGGCTCTTCAGGTGAAACGCGTCAGCCAGGATGGTCTGGGCAGACATTCTCCAGAACAATAAAGGTGTTTTTTTTTGTTTTTTTTTTTTTTTTTTTTATCCATGCCGATGTCATCTGAGTGCGGCCGGTCCCTTTGCTTTGATGTTGGAGTGTTGTTACATCCCCACCCCTTCCCCCCGGACCACGCAATATTTTTTTTTCTATTTTTAGAATGGACGGACTCAGCATTTTTATGGGAACAAAATTCTGCTTCTAAATTATTTTTTTTTCAGAGACCTGAAACTGCAAGACATCGATGTGCCTCCGAGACGAACAAAACTGTGAGCTGCTCCCCTCGGCTAATGAAGATAATTCAGAGGGACTCTTACATTGTACAGGACTGCAGCCTCTCGTCCTATGATTCTGTCCACTCCCCTTCCCTCTCATGATATTATGTCTGTGGGGCGGGGCTACAGTGAGCTCAGAGACAGAGAGGGCGGAGCTGGGAACACACTGGCTTCATTGTCGCAGGCTCGCGCTCAGGTCCCGGCAGCCGCGGAGGGTCAGCTAGTATGACAACCCGATACAAAAGACGCATTGCAAGACGAGGGTTCAAATGCTGGCTGTGGGTCAGTTTGAATGAAGTTCACATTTCAAAGGTGACTTTCTACCTTTTTGGTTTTTTTTAAAAGGCTTCTTCCCCCTCCCCCTCCCTCCCCCACGTCCCTGAGTGCAGCCCACCTGGTCCATCACTTACCTTGGTCCCCATTTCAGCAGTCTTTTCTGTGTGCCCCGCAACCGGCCTATACAGCCTGTAATCCACTGGATGGCGCCATCTTATGGGAATGAGTGGGGCGGTGACATGTGACCACACTTTAGGAAGAAAGGCTGGGACAGTGAAGAGGGGCAGAGGTGGGTTATGGGTCAGGTGGGCTGCACTGGGGGGGAGGGGGGGGGGGGGGACGTGCCTCAAAAGACAACGTGTACCAAAGGTAAAACCACCCGGACATAAAGGTGACGGGTCATGTCTGTCTGTCTGCTCAGCAAGGTTCCAGGTTTGCTTCTCACTTATAATCTGAAACGCTTCTCTGCTAAGATGTACTATGATGTCATTTCCATGTAAGAATAAAAGGGAATTTTTTACTTTTTAACAGTTTATTTTCTTTTTATTTCATTTTAAAAGTCTTGAAGACACATTCACACAATTTGGGCTCTTTATCAGAGGGCAGTGATTACAAGCTGGGAGTTGATGCTCTCCCACTGACACCAGCCATGGGGCACTATTCCTCCCACTGATACCAATGATGGGGCACTATTCCTCCCACTGATACCAATGATGGGGCACTATTCCTCCCACTGACACCAATGATGGGGCACTATTCCTCCCACTGATACCAATGATGGGGCACTATTCCTCCCACTGACACCAATGATGGGGCACTATTCCTCCCACTGATACCAATGATGGGACACTATTCCTCCCACTGATACCAATGATGGGGCACTATTCCTCCCACTGATACCAATGATGGGGCACTGTTCCTCCCACTGATACCAATGATGGGGCACTATTCCTCCCACTGACACCAATGATGGGGCACTATTCCTCCCAATGATGGGGCACTATTCCTCCCACTGATACCAATGATGGGGCACTATTCCTCCCAATGATGGGGCACTATTCCTCCCACTGACACCAATGATGGGGCACTATTCCTCCCACTGACACCAATGATGGGGCGCTATTCCTCCCACTGATACCAATGATGGGGCACTATTCCTCCCAATGATGGGGCACTATTCCTCCCACTGATACCAATGATGGGGCACTATTCCTCCCAATGATGGGGCACTATTCCTCCCACTGACACCAATGATGGGGCACTATTCCTCCCACTGATACCAATGATGGGGCGCTATTCCTCCCACTGATACCAATGATGGGGCGCTATTCCTCCCACTGATACCAATGATGGGGCGCTATTCCTCCCACTGATACCAATGATGGGGCGCTATTCCTCCCACTGACACCAATGATGGGGCGCTATTCCTCCCACTGATACCAATGATGGGGCACTATTCCTCCCAATGATGGGGCACTATTCCTCCCACTGATACCAATGATGGGGCACTATTCCTCCCAATGATGGGGCACTATTCCTCCCACTGACACCAATGATGGGGCGCTATTCCTCCCACTGATACCAATGATGGGGCACTATTCCTCCCACTGATACCAATGATGGGGCACTATTCCTCCCGCTGATACCAATGATGGGGCACTATTCCTCCCAATGATGGGGCACTATTCCTCCCACTGATACCAATGATGGGGCACTATTCCTCCCAATGATGGGGCACTATTCCTCCCACTGACACCAATGATGGGGCGCTATTCCTCCCACTGATACCAATGATGGGGCACTATTCCTCCCAATGACTGGGCACTATTCCTCCCACTGACACCAATGATGGGGCACTATTCCTCCCGCTGACACCTAACATTGGGACATTGTTCCTCCCACTGACCACAGATTCAAGCGAGGTCACTTTTTGCTCCCACTGGTCACAGTCCGGCCCCCTCTAAAGTTTGAAGGACAGTGAACTGACCCTTTGTTTAGAAAGTTTGGGAACCCCTGATGTAGAAAATGAGGTGTCTCCTGTGAAGATTTGTGGTAATCCTTCTTCATACAAAGACATTGTAGACCCTTTTCCGCTCCACCATGACTGCCCCACCCCCCCTGTGTACAAAGCCCCAGCTCTATAAAGACCTGGTCTGACCAGTTTGGTACTTTAGAGGAACTCGCGTGTCCTGTACAGAGCTCCGGCCTCATCCCTACTGATCACCTTTGGGGTGGCTTGGAATGCCGATGGTGAGCCAGGTCTTCTCATCCAACATCAGTACCCGACCTCTCAAATGGCCACAAATTCCTACAGAAGACACCCCCCAAAATCTTCCCAGATGAGATGTTTTAGCCGTGTGTTATGGCAGGAGGTGCATTGTAGTTTGCTGCGGTGCATATGTGTTGCCGGCTACTCTAATAGTGCGTTGGGGTGATGTTTAAATTAATGGCACCCCGATGTGCATCGCAATCTGCATTTTACTGAACGATAACCTGAAGAGAGCCGAAAAGTGTCCCATAATAAAACACAAGGCTTGGTGTATTGGTGAAATCATGACTGTCAGGAGGGGGTCATTCCGTTGCTGTGGTATGAGGCCGACTCCTCTCGGTCAGGTCCAATCAGAGCAATGCATCGTTGCTTTCCCCAAATGCCTGTTTCCACTAGTGCAACTTGTCATGCGACTTTAGACACATAAAGTCGCATGACAAGTGACGGCCCATTGATTTCACAATGGCACCCATTTCCATCCATGCAACTTAAAGTTGCAGCGACTTTGAAAAGGTTTGTGTGCGACTTTGATCCAGAGACTGTAAAGTCACTCAAAGTCACATCAAAGTTGCACCCTAAATCGCGTGACTTTGTGGTCGCAATAGTGGAAACGTGGCCTTACTGCTACAGGGCGGCCACGCTGCACAGGATCACGTGTGTGTGTGTGTGTGTGTGTGTGTGTGTGTGTGTGTGTAATATATATGTGTGTGTAATATATATGTGTGTGTGTGTGTAATATATATGTATGTGTGTGTGTAATATATATGTATGTGTGTGTGTGTAATATATATGTATGTGTGTGTGTGTGTAATATATATGTATGTATGTGTGTGTGTGTGTAATATATATGTATGTATGTGTGTAATATATATGTATGTGTGTGTGTGTAATATATATGTATGTGTGTGTGTGTGTAATATATATGTATGTATGTGTGTGTGTGTGTGTGTGTGTGTGTGTGTGTGTGTGTGTGTGTAATATATATGTATGTATGTGTGTGTGTGTAATATATATGTATGTATGTGTGTGTGTGTGTGTGTGTGTGTGTGTGTGTGTGTAATATATATGTATGTATGTGTGTGTGTGTGTGTGTGTGTGTGTGTAATATATGTGTGTGTGTGTGTGTGTGTGTGTAATATATATGTATGTGTGTGTGTGTAATATATATGTATGTGTGTGTGTGTGTGTGTGTGTAATATATATGTATGTATGTGTGTAATATATATGTATGTGTGTGTGTGTAATATATATGTATGTATGTGTGTGTGTGTGTGTGTGTGTGTGTGTGTGTAATATATATGTATGTATGTGTGTGTGTGTGTGTAATATATGTGTGTGTGTGTGTGTGTGTGTGTAATATGTATGTGTGTGTGTGTGTGTGTGTGTAATATATATGTATGTATGTGTGTAATATATATATGTGTGTGTGTGTGTAATATATATATGTGTGTGTGTGTAATATATATGTATGTGTGTGTGTGTGTGTAATATGTATGTATGTGTGTGTGTAATATATATATGAATGTGTGTGTGTGTGTATATATGTGTATATATATAATATAGAGATAGATATCTCTCTCTCTCTCTCTCTCTCTCTCTCTCTCTCTCTCTCTCTCTCTCTCTCTCTCTCTCTATATATATATATATACACACACACACAGGCGACGATCTGTGATTTTTATCATGACTGCGACATTATGGCGGACACATCGGACAATTTTGACACATTTTTGGGACCACTGCCATTTATGCAGCGATCACTGTTATAAAAATGTATTGATTACTGTAAAAATGTCACTGGCAGGGAAGGGGTTAATAACACTAAGGGGCGATCAAGGGGTTAACTGTGTTCCCTGCTATGTGTTCTAACTGAAGGGGGGGGGGGGGATGGGACTTGCTAGGGGAAGAGATGGTCCATACTTAGTATGAACACACGATCAGTCTCTTCTCCCCTCAGAGAACCGGGATCTCTGTGTTTACGCCGTGTCACGAGCGATCGCGGGAGCTCGCATCGGCTCCGGGGGGGGGGGGGGCACGCCCGCCCCTAGTGGCCACAATTAGAAGCGGCGTAACATGACAGCGATTCGCGCAGCCGAGCCACGTGGGTCGCAGTACAACTGCGGCGGCTGGTCGGCAAGTGGTTAAGAAAGGCATCTAATAGCTCGACGCTTTTCATGGCTAAACGCCACTCATCAGGAGCAGAAGAAAAGGCGGGAGTCTGTAACAATGATATTTGGAATTAAAAATGACAGTGATATAGGGGTAGTTATAAATCCATCTATACAAGGAAGATGGGAAAAAATGGAGATAAATGTATATATCCAATCATACCTAGAGACCAGCAGTGGGTGCAAGCATGGGAGGCCGGAGGCCAGCGGGGAGGGTCATCACCAGCCACGGGAGCTGAGGCAGAATATACCACGGAAACTGGATGGAATTGGACAGCTGAGACCAGCAGTTCCCGGTAACAAGATCCAGTATGTAAATTATGTCAGCAAAGCCATCTATAAAAAATGTATATAATGTAATATATAAAGTGGGATAAGAGTATCTAATAAACATGTTAAAGTGGATAGGTGGGTGCTGTGGCCAGGACAAAATAAATAGGTAGAAATACTGTGCCATAGAGTGAGAATAAGGTAGTAGACTGGTGAAAAATATATATATTATAATACAGTGGACCCTCGGATTACGAGCATAATCCGTTTCAGGAGAATGCTCCTAATTCAATGTACTCGCATGTCAAAGCGAGTTTTCCCATTGAAGTCAATGGAAACGAAAACAATTCGTTCCGCGTTGACTTCAATGGGATGCAATACCGCATGCGGCCAGAGGCCGGGGGGGGGTGTGGGGCGCCGGAGAGCCTCGGAAACGTCCGAAAAGGTCCAAGCACACTTCGGCTGACCTCGGCAAGACTCCGTTCACGAGCCATTCCGAGGTTTGCCGAGGTCAGCCGTACTGTCCTCGGGCCTTTCCGTGCATTTCCGAACGGCGACTTTCTGCTCTGCTCAGGCGCCCCCCCCCACCTCAGGCCAAAAGCGGTACTGCACACCGCTTTTGGCCTGAATCCTGCTGGTTTTGCGAGACAACACTCGCGAACCGAGTTAGGATTTTTAGAAATACAGCGCTCGTTTTTGCGAAACGCTCATTAACCGCGTTACTCGCAAACCGAGGTTCCGCTGTATAATATATCCCATAGAGAGGGATAAAAGTGGGTGCAACCAAAACGTAAACCCAGGGCACAATGATGCAAAAAGAGAAAACAAGGTAGAAAAGAGAGAAAGGGGAAGACTACGACAATTATACCTGAATGGACAATGAAGTCCATATGGTGCACCGTGTCCATGGGAGGATAAAACCCCTCTATTAATGTCATTTTTAATTCCAAATATCATTGTTGTGGACTCCTGCCTTTCTTCTTATCAATTATGTATTATCCACCGGACACACCCTGCCGTGTTATCTCCTTGGCTGCACGATTCATAGAAAGTCCCACATTCTCCTCTCCTTTCTCGATTAACAATCGTTGTGTTGGTGGAGCTCTGGACCTCGAAGCAGGAAGGAGAAGATTTTAGATCTGAGTTTTCTCTATCAGCTGGGGATGATATGTTTGGGGGTCTCCGTAGTGTGCAGAAAATGGGAGCTCCACAAAAACCATAAGCACTGGAAATCCTTACTTCGCACAAGAGGTCATAAGATTATAGCAACGTGTTTCTGGGGTCCACTCCCCCTTCATCAGGGCCAAGAAACAAGCTAACATAGGATAAAATAAAAGATTTACAGAAAAGGTGAACTATACACCCCCCCACCCCACCCCCGGTCCCTGCTTTACTTACCTCCGTGGATTCTGAGTTGTCAGTGCCCGCACAGCCGGATATTAAATCCCCACCCTTCTCTGTGCAATGCTTCCTTGTCAGACCAGATTGATGCTTTGTGACGGCGCTGACCAATCGGAAACCACTCTGATCCATCCCGGAAGCACTGCGCGGAGAAGAGGAAGTGACAGCTCAGCATCCCCGGACCCAAGGCGGGGGTAGGGTGGGGGGTGGTGATGGTTAGGGTATGCAGTGTTAGTTCACTTTTAGGCCCCCCGCTCGATTATCCAGCACTACTTACCCCATCCAGGTCACGGGCGGCTTCCTCCCTGCTTCTACTCCACGGCGGCTTCCCCCCTGCTTCTCCTACTGGCCAATAAGTTTGCTTCTCTTGGCCAATTGGGTCTTAAGACCCGCTTCCTGATTGGTCAGGAGGAGAAGCAGGAATACAATAGCGAATATAAATTCGCTATTGTCACGCAAGTGGGTGGGCTCTGCGCCCCGAGCCCACCCTTTTTAAAGCCAATTAGAGCCTCCAGCTCCAATCACGTGCTTCAAAAAAAGAAAATCCCCATTGAAATCCATGCGTCCGGCGCCCTGCATGGAGATTAGGGGGGCTGCACCTCTTATGGAATGGCCGCCACTGGGGCTGATCATGTGATTAAAGCAGGTGGTCCCTCCCACTTGGCGCTCACATGTGGTTCGATAGAAATGTGACATCAGCAGCTGCCACCTCGGTTGGTTACGGCCACAAGGGGTAAGAACCAATCACTGCCTTTCCAGAGGAACTTCCATTGAATTGCCGTGTGATGTCAGAACTCCCAGGACCTGGGATGCTTCTTGCAGCCCGAACTGTCCGAGATGCAATCGCCACTTGTAGAGCCATTCCTATGAGCTGGAAACTTTTGTGTACCGTTCATCCAACCACACAGGAACGCAGCAAGAAGCGGCTAGAATGGCTTGGCATCTCCAGAACAGGAGCCGGTAAGAATCAGCTACAATCCTTGTCATGTCGATATAGTGAGGGGGGAAAAAGTATTTGCTCCCCTGATGATTTTGTACGTTTGGCCCACTGACAAAGAAACAATCAGTCTATAATTTTAATGGTTGGTTTATTGTAATAATGAGAGACAGAATAACAACAAAAATATCCAGAAAAACGCATTTCAAAAAAGTTATAAATTTGATTTGCATTTCAATGGGTGAAATAAGTATTTGACCCTTTCACAAAACATGACTTAGTACTTGGTGGCAAAACCCTTGTTGGTAATCACAGAGGTCAGACGTTTCTTGGAGTTGGCCACCAGGTTTGCACACATCTCAGGAGGGATTTTGTCCTCTTTGCAGATCCTCTCCAAGTCATTAAGGTTTCCAGGCTGATGTTTGGTAACTCCGAACCTTCAACTTCCTCCACATATTTTCTATGGGATTATGGTCTGGAGACTGGCTAGGCCACTCCAGGGCCTTAATGTGCTTCTTCTTGAGCCACTCCTTTGTTGCCTTGGCCATGTGTTTTGTGTCATTGTCATGCTGGAAGACCCATTCACGACCCATTTTCAATGCCCTGGCTGAGGGAAGGAGGTTCTCACCCAAGATTTGGCGGTACATGGCCCCGTCCATCATCCCTTTGATGTGGTGAAGTTGTCTTGTCCTCTTAGCAGAAAAACACCCCCAAACCATAATGTTTCCACCTCCATGTATGACGGTGGGGGATGGTGTTCTTGAGGTCATAGGCAGCATTCCTCCTCCTCCAAACACGGTGAGTTGAGTTGATGCCAAAGAGCTCGGTTTTGGTCTCCTCTGACCACAACACCTTCACCCAGTTCTCCTCTGAATCATTCAGATGTTCATTAGCAAACTTCAGATAGACCTGTACATGTGATTTCTTCAGCAGGAGGACCTGCCGGGCGCTGCAGGATTTCAGTCCTTCACGGTGTAGTGTGTTACTGATTGTTTTCTTGGTGACTATGGTCCCAGCTGAGATCATTGACAAGATTCTCCTGTGTAGTTCTGGGCTGATTCCTCACCGTTCTCCTGATCATTGAACCTCCACGAGGTGAGATCTTGTATGGAGCCCCAGACTGAGGGAGATCGACAGTTATTTTGTGTTTCTTCTATTTGTGAATAATCGCACCAAGTCACCCTCTCACCAAGCTGCTTGGTGATGGTCTTGTAGCCCATTCCAGCCATGTGTAGGTCTACAATCTTGTCCCTGACATCCTTGGACGGTTCTTTGGTCTTGGCCATGGTGGAGAGATTGGAATCTGATTGCTTCTGTGGACAGGTGTCTTCTATACAGGTAACAAGCTGAGATTAGGAGCACTCCCTTAAGATAGTGCTCCTAATCTCAGCTCATTACCTGTATAGAAGAGCCAGAAATCTTGCTGATTGATAGGGGATAAAATAATTATTTCACTCATTAAAATGCAAATCTATTTTATAACTTTTTTGAAATGTGTTTTTCTGGATATTTTTGTTGTTATTCTGTCTCTCACTGTTATATTAAACTGACCAATAAAATTATAGACTGATCGATTCTTTGTCTTTGGGGCAAATGTACAAAATCAGCAGCCGATCCTTTTTTTCCCCTCACTGTAAATTGCATGCAGAGGATTTCGTTTCTCTTTCTTCTACACGAGCCGAGTTTGGATTTTTAGAAAGCTGTAATTCCGCCAGTCACGTATTCTGTAATTACCGTCACGTACCGGCTGCTCAGTAAACAGCAGGCGGAGGTTTGGCCTTCAGGCGTCGTCTGACAATGTACACAATGATGTCTGATTATCCCGCTATTACCCGTCCTTCACACTGACTGAAATAAGAGCTTCCATTTTAGGAGTGATTGCTGCGGGACAACACAGACAGTTCTTATTGCAGGCCCAGATTGTTTCTGTCCCATTGGTGTAATTATTGAGCCTCCCCTCTGTGAAATAAGGGAATTAGATGGGACTCGTCCTTTGACCCGCCTATGTGGAGGAGGATGGATTCCCTTCTTTTCTTTTTTTTTAGCAGACTGGATAGGATTGGAGGTAGGCAGGTATAAACGGACACAAGTCCATAGGAATACATGGACCATCCAATCGGATCCGCCTGAAAAACTGACACGCAGACCGGATAGAATCACCTGTGTGATAGAGGCCTTATACCTCACGTGGGGATATATACAATATATCAGGGCTCGAAATTTCAAGTCCTGAGCTACTAGCAAGGCCTTAGGCTGGGTTCACATCATCGCCGCATCCGTCTCACAGCAGTTGGTCCGGTGCGTCCACGTTCACCGGTTCAGCCCGAATGTTGGGCTGAATTCGGACCAAAAGACGCACAGCGTTTTTGTGCAAAACACACCAGACCTACAGAGATATGTGAACCGGCTCCATAGAGAGCCGGTCACAATCGGGAATTGGATGTGGACAACCCGCATCCAATTCACAATGATGTGAACCCGGCCTTAAGGGTTACTCGCCACCAGTTGCCCCACCCAACCCCCCAACCATGCCCCGCCCCTAAACACGCCCTCATAAATTATCTCATGAAACGCCCCTTAAAAGTTTTATGCAGAACTAAGTTACAAAAATAAATATTAACAACTTTATCAGCGCCGGTCTCACTTGTGCCTGTCAGTACAGATTCAACTGTGCCCTTCAGTACAACTTCATCTGTGCCCGTCAGTACAGCCTCACCTGTGCCTTTCAGTACAGCCTCACATGTGCCCAACAATACAGCCTCACCCGTGCCCGTCAGTACAGCTTCAACTGTGCCCATCAGTACAGTCTCACCTGTACCTATTAGTAAAGTCTCACCTGTGCCCATCAATACAGCCTCACCTGTGCCTGTCATTACAGTCTCACCTGTGCCCGTCAATACAGCCTCACCTGTGCCCGTCAGTGCAGTCTCTAGCCCTGAGGAAGGGGGAACGCCCCCGAAACGCGTTAGCTGTACCCCGTGTTCTGCATTGTTTTTATGGCCTTTTGTCAGTTGCATTTTGTGAGTACCCACTTTTATATAAAACATTTTTATTATTAAATTATCTTTGGTAATGCACTAGGTGTGCGCGCCTTCCATTTCTGTTTTTCTTGTAGCCAGTGCAGTCTCACCTGGGCCCGCCAGTACAGTCTGACCTGTGTCTGTCAGGGCAGCCTCACCTGTGCCCGTCAGGACAGCCTCACCTGTGTCTGTCAGGGCAGCCTCACCTGTGTCTGTCAGGACAGGCTCACCTGTGTCCGTCAGTACAGCCTCACCTGTGTCTGTCAGGACAGCCTCACCTGTGCCCATCAGGACAGCCTCACCTGTGCCCGTCAGGACAGCCTCACCTGTGTCTGTCAGGACAGGCTCACCTGTGTCCGTCAGTACAGCCTCACCTGTGCCCATCAGGACAGCCTCACCTGTGCCCGTCAGGACAGCCTCAACTGTGCCCGTCAGGACAGCCTCACCTGTGCAGTACAGTCTCACGTGCCCATCCATACAGCCTCACCTGTGTCCATCAGTACAATCTCACCTGTGCAGACGAAGGTTCGAGCTGGCCAATCATTAGAGAGCGGGGATTGCCTACTGTAACAGCTTTTATTTGAATTGCTGGGTTACCAGCGTCGCTCATGTCACACAGTCCCGCCTCCCGGCATTGAACTGGTGTTCTGTCTATTAAATGCGCCAGCCGAGGAGGAGGGGCAGTGTGACGTGAGCCATGCCGGGCGAGGAGGCGGGACTGTGTGACGTGAGCCATGCCGGGCGAGGAGGCGGGACTGTGTGACGTGAGCCGCGCCGGGCGAGGAGGCGGGACTGTGTGACGTGAGCCGTGCCGGGTGAGGAGGCGGGACTGTGTGACGTGAGCCATGCCGGGCGAGGAGGCGGGACTGTGTGACGTGAGCCGCGCCGGGCGAGGAGGCGGGACTGTGTGACGTGAGCCGTGCCGGGTGAGGAGGCGGGACTGTGTGACGTGAGCCGTGCCGGGCAAGGAGGCGGACTGTGTGACGTGAGCCGTGCCGGGTGAGGAGGCGGGACTGTGTGACGTGAGCCATGCTGGGCGAGGAGGTGGGACTGTGTGATGTGAGCCGTGCCGGGTGAGGAGGCGGGACTAACGTGAGCCGTGCCGGGAGAGGAGGCGGGACTGTGATATGAGCCGTGCCGGGTGAGGAGGTGGGACTGTGTAACGTGAGCCGTGCCAGGCGAGGAGGTGGGACTGTGTGACGTGAGCTGTGCCGGGCTAAGAGGTGGGACTGTGTGACGTGAGCCGTGCCGGGCGAGGAGGCGGGACTGTGTGACGTGAGGCGTGCCGGGAGGCGGGACTGTGTGACGTGAGCCGTGCTGGGTGAGGAGGTGGGACTGTGTGACGTGAGCCGTGCCGGGCGAGGAGGTGGGACTGTGTAACGTGAGCCGTGCCAGGCGAGGAGGTGGGACTGTGTGACGTGAGCCGTGCTGGGCTAAGAGGCGGGACTGTGTGACGTGAGCCGTGCCGGGCGAGGAGGTGGGACTGTGTGACGTGAGGCGGGACTGTGTGACGTGAGCCGTGACGGGTGAGGAGTTGGGACTGTGTAACGTGAGCCGTGCCGGGTGAGGAGGCGGGACTGTGTGACGTGAGCCGTGCCGGGCAAGGAGGTGGGGCTGTGTGACGTGAGCCGTGCCGGGCTAAGAGGCGGGACTGTGTGACGTGAGCCGTGCCAGGCGAGGAGGCAGGACTGTGTGATGTGAGCAAAGCCGGGAACCCAGCAATTCAAATGAAAGCTGTTACAGTGGGCAATCCCCGCTCTCTGATGATCGGCAAGCTCTCCTTTTCCTCTCCTCTCTTCCCCGGGCTCTCCGAGGCAGCCCACGCTTGCCAGCCATCAATTTCCACTTGCAAAATCCGAGTAGGCGAGTGGAAAATTTGAGGGCTGTACTATATTGTCAAAAGTATTGGGACACCTGCCTTTACACGCACATGGACTTTAATGGCGTCTTAGTCCGTAGGGTTCAATATTGAGTTGACCCACCCGAGGGAGGAGGCAAGCGGTTGCAGAGCCACATAAGCTGAGGCTTCCTGTATAGCGCCGGCTCCTCTCACAGGCAGAGTGATACCAAATTCACTCTGCCTGGGACAGCAACAGCTGAAAATACCTGAATAGAAGACTTATTAAAGGTAAGTTTATTCCAAAACTCACAGTGTATGTATGGGCATATCTGTTCTGCAGCTGTTACTGGGCTGCTTTCAAACTGATCCGCAGGGTTATCTGCACTGAGCCATAGACTTCTGTTATTACCTGCGGGTTTGGCGTGTTTTCAGAAAGTGCACCACACCTGCAGGATATAATGAAAGTCCATGGCAAAGTGCAGCTAACCCTCAGGAAAGCCACAGGTGCAGTGCGGGTAAATCACAGCGAATCAGTGTGAAAGCAGCCTTAGGCTCCATTCACACGATCTCACCTGCATATGTAGATTGGGCAAAGACCAGTCATCCGCCCGCTCCGCTCACTGGGGCCCATGACTGGTTGGCAAGTCGCTTAAGTGGCCCTCGCTCTTCAAAAGGTTGGGCACCCCTGCCATAGACACACTCCTAAACCTTGTGGACGGCCTTCCCAGAAGAGTTGAAGCTGTTATAGCTGCAAAGGGCCGGCCAACTCAATATTGAACCCTACGGACTAAGACTGGGATGCCATTAAAGTTCATGTAAAGGCAGGCGTCCCAATACTTTTGGTAATATAGTGTCTGTTAGAAAGCAATCCTGAAGCAGAATAGCCACGAAACGCGTAGACTAATGCTTGAGATTAGGACACGATGGCCTCAATGCTCTGCTTCTGTTTTGATCTACCAAGAATGGAATTTTAAATGTTTATAATAAAGATTTAGACAAATCTTTTGAAGTGGTTTGTGTAAAGCTCCATTTACACTTGTGCGACTTCAAAATCATGCGATTTTTCAGTGTTAGTGGATTGTAAAGGTTTTTTTTTCCATAGACACCCTCCTAAACCTTGTGGACAGCCTTCCCAGAAGAGTTGAAGCTGTTATAGCTGCAAAGGGCGGAGCCAACTCAATATTGAACCCTACGGACTAAGACTGGGCTTGCCAGGAAAGTTCATGTGCGTGTAAAGGCAGGCATCCCAATACTTTTGGTAATATAGTGTATTTCCCTGGTGGTAATCTAAAAAAAAAAAAAAAAAAAAAAAAGAAATCCCCTTTCTTTTGTGCATATTTTGTATAAATTTCAGGATGAGGACCTCAGGTTATTTAAGTACATATGTAATATTAGCAACCCATATATTTCGATTTCACCTGAATAAGCCCTTTTGTGGTGAAACACGTTGCAAAGGTGAGGACTGTGACAGCGATTGTTAAATAGATTGAAACCTGTATGACATGATTGGTATGGAGAGTTTTCCCCTGCAAATCTATGAAAATACTCAGAAAATCTGGACGTTCCTCAGACCACAACACACACAAATCTCATTTCCAAAAAAAGGTTTAATCCAGACAGAAAAATATCGACATTTACATCCCCCAGACCGGAAAAAAATCATCGCCCCCTTCTGAAAGCAAAGAGGGAAGAAAAAGATTGTTCTCTCCCAGGCCCGTTTCTCACCGCAACAGGAACCAATCACTGTATCCCATCGACTTGCATAGTTCGCAGCCCACCCTCCCCCCATGGTGTCCCACCAGCAGCCCTGAGAAAGAAGTGAGAAGGGTCTGTCGGCACGATGGGACAAATCCCACACAAAGCCACTTCTAGACGGCTGCTAGGCTCTCGGAATCGCTTGTCCAACTTCGGCTGTAGGACTGGGGCCTGCTGTCGCTCTTCGGCATGAGAAGGTTGGAGGGGGGGGGTGGTGGAGTGAAATTGCTACCAATCTAGGGGGCGCTGTCTGTGGAGGAACGAGCCTGGCTAAAGTGAAGTGAAGCAGGAACAGAGCGATCGCTTGCCTTGAGGAGCTTGAGAGACAGATGGCGGACAGAACCCGTATGACTTTCTGGTGGCCCGACTCGAGGCTGATCTGCTAACTGACAAGTTGGGTGGGGAGGGGTAAGATTATCTGTAGTGTATGCACAGTGCAGCTCCTCCGATCCCAGCAAGACACAGATCAGTGGGTGGCACCCACCACAGAAAGTGGCAGGTCAAGGCTGGCCAATAGCGGGAACCATGGGTGCCGCCTCGCTTGGCTCATGAGCCGTCGGAGTGTGTGGCTGACTGCTGGTGTTAAAGGAGGTCTCCCGTGTAGAGTCTTCCTCCTCCTCTTCTTCCTCCATGTTTGGCCACGAGGTCTGGTCTTCTACTCGTTTCAGACGCTCGTTTAGAGCCTTCAACGCCAGCTGCCTATAGGATATAAAGAAAAAAAAAAAACAGTAACAGCAGCTCAAAATATCAACAACTAAAAACAAACCTATCACAATTATTTATGGGTTTGACTTTGGTTTCTTCTATTGGCCTCTACACAGCAGTGATGCAGGGGCAGCAGATGGAACCACTGTTCTCTACAGGGACCAGGTAACTTACAGAGTACGGGGCGACAGCTGCTGGACAGGCAAGTACACGATATGGCTGAAAACATGCGGGCCCCCTCCAAGTGTCTCTAGTGAAGGGTCCTGGTAACCCTCAATCATACAAAGACATTGTAGACAATTGTGCTCTTCCAACCTTGTGGTAACAGTTTGGTGAAGACCCTTTTCTGTTCCTCCATGACTATGGCATGGGCTTTGTACACGGGGGATAGGTATGGAGGAACAGAAAAGGGTCTTCACCAAACTGTTACCACAAGGTTGGAAGAGCACAATTGTCTACAATGTCTAGAACTGAGGAGGACTTTTCCAAGACTGATGCTACCAGGTTGGGGATGGCTAGAACCCCTGTCATCCAAAAGAGCATTAATGAGGTCAGGTGCTGATATTGGATGGGTAGACCTGGCTCACCATCAATTTTCCAATTCATCTCAAAGGTGTTTAGTGGGTTTGAGGTCAAAGCTCCCTGCAGGACATGAGGTATGTCAAGCTGGTCAAACCATGTCTTTATGGAGACATTGGTTGAGAAGACCTGGCTCATTCCAGTTCATCCCAAAGGTGTTCAGTAGGGTTGAGATCAGGGCTCTGTGCAGGACACTCAAGTTCCTCTACAACATACTGGTCACACCGTGTCTTTATGGCGTGGGCTTTGTCCTGCACAGAGCCCTGATCTCAACCCTACTGAACACCTTTGGGATGAACTGGAATGAGCCAGGTCTTCTCAACCAATGTCTCCATAAAGAAATGGTTTGACCAGCTTTACATACCTCATGTCCTGCAGGGAGCTTTGACCTCAAACCTACTGAACACCTTTGGGATGAATTGGAACATTGATGGTGAGCCAGGTCTACCCATCCAACATTAACACCTGATCTCATAAATGCTCTTTTGGATGACAGGGGTTCTAGCCATCCCCAACCTGGTGGCATCAGTCTTGGAAAAGTACTTCTCAGTTCTAGACATTGTAGACAATAGTGTCTTTTGGTAACAGATTGCGAAGATCCTTTTCTGTTCCACCATGACTCTCTCCTGTGTACAAAGCCAGCTCCATAAAGACATGGCTCGACCAGTTTGGTGTGGAAGAATTAGATTGTCCTGCACAGAGCCCTGACATCATCCCTCACAG
Organism: Aquarana catesbeiana; assembly: GCF_042186555.1. NCBI lineage: Eukaryota > Metazoa > Chordata > Amphibia > Anura > Ranidae > Aquarana > Aquarana catesbeiana. The sequence goes on from NC_133330.1 coordinate 11,765,114, forward strand.
AGCCCTGACATCATCCCTACTGAACATCTCTGGGATGAATTCGAACAATGATGGTGAGCCATGTTATTTTTTTTTTTTGGTGCCCAGCATGAGGCCTGATGTGTAAGCCAGGTCTTCTCATCCAACATCATTACCGGACCTCACAAACAGGCACAAATGTCTACAGACACCATCCAAAATCCTGTGGAAAGTCTTCCCAGAAGAATGGAGGATGTTAAAAATGTTATGATCACAAAAGGGGGGGGGGGGGGGGGTGCAATTCCATATTAGTGGTCATGGTTTTGGAATGGGATGTCCCACAAGCTCATAGAGGTGTGATGGTCAGGTGTGCAAAAGCAGCCCTATAAAGGCATGGTTTGACCAGTTTGACGTGGAGGAATTTGAGTGTCCTGTAGAGCCCTGACCTCATCCCTACGGAACATCTTTTTCAGATGAATTAGAACGCTGATGGTGAGCTAGGTCTTCTCATCCTACATCAGTACCTCACCTCACAAATGCTCTTTTGGAGGACAGGGGTTTTAGCCTTCCCCAACCTGATGGCAACAGTCTTGGAAATGCCCTTCTCAGTTCTAGACATCATAGACAATTGTGCTCCTCCAACCCTGTGGTAACAGATTGGTGAAGACCCTTTTCTGTTCCTCCACGAACACCCCTGTGTACAAAGCCAGCTCCATAAAGACATGGTGTGACCAGTTTGGTGTGGAGGAACTCAAATGTCTTCTGACCTCAACCCTACTGATCATCTTTGGGATGAATAGGAATGCCAATGGTGAGCCAGGTCTTTCTTTTTTTTTTTTTGGTGCCCAACATGAGGCCTCATGTGTGAGCCAAATCTTCTCACCGAACATTAGTACCTGCCCTTTACAAATGAGCAAAAATTCCTACAGACACCCTCCAAAATCTTGTGGAAAGTGTTCCCAGAAGACTGGAGGATGTTATAGTCACAAAGGACAACTCCATATTAATGGGCATGGTTTTGGAACAAGAAGTCCCAGAAGATCATGTTAGTGTGAAGGTCAGGTGTCCAAAGTTTTGCCAATATAGTGATTCAGATCCTTTTAAAGAGTGTGTGCGCCTTGATTTTGTTCCCACTAGGCAGCTACAGGTTCTCTCTCGCCTTACAAATTATTCATCAAGGAGATAAACTACACACATCCGACAAGCTTGCTCATGAAAAATTACCAAAGCAGCTGTCCACAGGAATATCTATATTTTGCTTGAGGCAAATTCTAATCTCTACTCCATATTTCCACAATAGTGACAGTTTTATTAGCCCTGTTAGGGGATGGCTTTGGTGAGATATCAGGGGTCTTAACAGACCCCTGACATCTCCCATTTGAGACAGGAAATGGACTGAGGACACAGATTCCTTTCTCTGCAGCCTCAGCTGCACTGCAGATGAATGGACAGGAGATAGCGGCTCCTCTCCATTTATAAACTAAAGCATCGTAAACACAGTTCACGATGCTCAGTAACACTTATGAATGGACAGTCAGTGATCACTGACACTGTGCATTTGGAAAAGGAAGGAGCCGGTAAATTACATATTTACCCACCCCTTCTTCTGACAGGTCAAGGACAGAGGGGGGCGGAGGAGCATGGAGGGGGACCGAGGAGAATGGAGGGGGACCGAGGAGCACAGAGGGGGGGACCCGAAGAGCACAGAGGGGGGGGGACCCGAGGAGCACAGAGGGGGGGGGACCCGAGGAGCACAGAGGGGGAGACCCGAGGAGCACAGAGGGGGAGACCCGAGGAGCACAGAGGGGGAGACCCGAGGAGCACAGAGGGGGAGACCCGAGGAGCACAGAGGGGAAGACCCGAGGAGCACAGAGGGGAAGACCCGAGGAGCACAGAGGGGGAGACCCGAGGAGCACAGAGGGGGAGACCCGAGGAGCACAGAGGGGGAGACCCGAGGAGCACAGAGGGGGAGACCCGAGGAGCACAGAGGGGAAGACCCGAGGAGCACAGAGGGGGAGACCCGAGGAGCACAGAGGGGGAGACCCGAGGAGCACAGAGGGGAAGACCCGAGGAGCACAGAGGGGGAGACCCGAGGAGCACAGAGGGGGAGACCCGAGGAGCACAGAGGGGGAGACCCGAGGAGCACAGAGGGGGAGACCCGAGGAGCACAGAGGGGAAGACCCGAGGAGCACAGAGGGGGAGACCCGAGGAGCACAGAGGGGGAGACCCGAGGAGCACAGAGGGGGAGACCCGAGGAGCACAGAGGGGGAGACCCGAGGAGCACAGAGTGGGAGACCCGAGGAGCACAGAGTGGGAGACCCGAGGAGCACAGAGGGGGGACCTGAGGAGGATATGGGGGACAGTCAGGGGTGATCTGTGCGTGCTCGGGAGGAGTTACAATTCACCGATCTACATTTCAATAAAGCAGCTGAAGGCCGCGGGAGAGAGAGGAGGAGAAGCGGCTGTCAGCTGCTTTATTGAAATATATACAGGGAGATTGGTGATTGTAACTCCTCCCCGTCGCTGCACCGACCACCCCTGACTGTCCCCCATATCCTCCTCTAGTCCACGTGAATTCATCAGGGGATAACCGTGGGTGTGACGCTACGCGTTGGGATTGAGCGATAGGTATATCGTAAGTCACGCGGGAATACAAGCTCAATAAACCTGTTAAACGATACTACACTATATGGAACTCTTTCTGCATATATCATTAATATCGAGAGGGGGCCCCCAAAGAGGAAGTACCATCCACCATAGAGAGTTACCAGTCAGACCAATCAGAGAAGGACCCCTAGAGGCAGCTGGAAGCACCCAGAATTTATCTCATACTCATACATGCTATTACCTTACAGCAGTAAGGTGAGAGGCCAGTGCACACACTGGAATGGCCGGACACCATCTACTTAAGCAGGCCATACACGGTCGAATTTCGAACGAATTTTCTTTCAAAATCAGAAAGTTCGTTTTTTTTTTGTGATCCGATGATGCCACCATTGATTTTCGAAATTCGGCCGACCAAGCCTTCAATTTCACCGCATGTTGCTACAGAAAAGAATTTTCTTGGCTGGGAATCTTCTTTTCTCTCCGTAAATTTTCTTTTCTTATTACATTTCTCACACGATTCTCCCATCATTGATTAGAAAATCGTTTGTTTTTCTAAAAATTTCCAACATGTCCGATTCCTCAAATTTGATTGCCGCACGAAAATCGGCCGTTGTTGCAGCCCACTAATGGTGCGAAATTCATACGAAAATTCTTTCATACGATTTTCGAAAGAAAATTCTTACGAAATTCGAACCGTGTATGGCCGGCATTACTCACTACTTCTCTTGGTGAAGGGATTCACCGCTCGTGTGTTTACTGCTGATTTTTATATGGACTTATACTGTTTGTGTACTGCGAATTGTTTACACTTACCAAAGGCATTTTGAGTGTCACATAGGGCAATTTATCTTATTTGTATGTTATTTATACTTATTTATTCGCTGAGTTTGCACATGGCACTCTTTTGCTTATGATACGCGCATTTACAGGTTTATTATTGGTCTACCTTTTCTTCAAGTTTTTTTTTACTGTATAAGCACACGCCAGGCTTGCTGCAGGAACACATCTCTATTAAGTTGCACGTATTGACATGTTTTATCGTAATGCACCTTCACTTCCTATACAAGTCTTGTCACTTTACACTTATCTTACATATACCAGCTTGTCAATTCAACAGCGCAGCACCATTATTAGATCTATACTATTTATTGGCCACTGATTAGCTGATCGGTGATAGCGGCAGTTGGCCATCATTTAACAAAATTATTTGATAGCGCGAGAGTATCGCCGCACTATTCATCCCATCTAGTAGTATCGCCTACCTAGGAGACTTTCAGATGGGCAGAGCACACCCTACAGGTATGACATGGAATAACAACTTCTTATCCTCAGCAGTGCTAAACCACTTACTGTCCGGGGAAATTTTGAAAAATTTTAGCAGACAAAAAAAAAAAAAAAAAAAAATCAGCTTTTTTTGTTAGAAAATTACTTGGAAACCCCCAAACGTTGTGAATTTTCTGAAAGCAGGAGGCCCTAGAGCAGGGGAGGGAAACCTTTCAGAGGTTGAGATAAACCTGAACAACATGGAGCAGAGCAAAGCAAATATTTACGGGGGGGGGGGATATGGTTGTTTGGTAGTAGGTGGCGCCCTTAAAAAAATAAATAAATAAAACTATCAAGCTCCACTAAGACGGCATAGAATAGTGCGTCTTTAGTACTTTTTTAAAATATATTGCTATTACAAGGGGGCCAACAAGCCCCCCCCCCCCCCTTGTGACAGTTTGGGTAGTGACAGGTCCCCTTTATAGAGACATCGGGGGTCTATCAGACCCCCCGATGTCTCCCTTGCCCTCCATAGCTGCTAATCAAGCACAGATTGTGATTGAATAGCTGCTTCCTTGGCTGTTACAACCACAGAATGGTCGCTCTGAGTCGGGAAGTGAAATCAGTCGCTTCCGGGTTCATTCGTACCAGAGGAGATTAAATGTTCCTCCATCTCCTCTCCCAGAACCGGAGAGACTAGGAACCACCGTGGACGTAACGCGTAGGGGTGGGATCGCTTTCAAAAAACGGCTGATCGCTGGCTGAAAAAAAAAAAAAAAAAAAACACAGTACCAAGATATAGGCACTTGCTGAATGGACAAATATATATACACACATATATACACACACGTCGGTCAGCAAGTGGTTAAAATACCAAATTTGGGAAAAATGCAGTCGCAAAATCAAAAGGAGTTTCTCAGCCCCCTTTTTAAACAGGTTCCTATGAATAGGCAAGTGAATTTTTCCTGTAACTGGTCAGGTGACGGGACAAGAAACAATGACTTTAGTGATCTATGACATAATGAGGAGTGACGGGGGATGGAATTAAGCGTTGGTCCTCGTATGGAGGGCGCCCTGAAAGGATTAATGGCCTGCAAGGAGCTGTGTGCCACAAACGCCTGAGGCCGGTGCTTTGTTCTATCAGCTCTTCTCTTTTCTTTTATGGCCCCCATTCTCTCCTCTGTCCGGTGGCCATGTACCCAATAAGGCGCTGCGTACCCTTCCGCTGACAGGCGCTACCAGGCTGCGATCCGCTGCAGGGGGGACACTGACAGAATTCATTTATCATCTACATAACAACCTTATGTGCAAGAAAAGATCAGCTGGACCGTGAACCAGAGACCCCGGGGGGGTGGGGTAGATTCTTCCTGAGCTGGTGAGGAATCAGGGACTAGAGAGTCAACGCAAATTCCTCCAAGATGACCAAAAGGCTCTATCCAGTTCCCAAAATGACCAGCAGGTGGCAGTAAGAATATAAACATTAGGAGGTCTAGTTTTTAACCTCTTCAGGTTTGCTCATACTTCTACATTTCAGCTCATTTTCCCGACATGCGCAGCTTAGGGGCTGAGATTTTAGGTGAACCTGGGAAAGGCACAAACTCTTCCCCTTTTCACTCCCCGCTGCTCTCTACACCCACCAGGAGCAATTCATTCAGCCCCACGCAAATGCAAAGTGCCAACTTGGAGCTTACTACACGGTGCGGATTCCCCTTCCCCCCTCCCTTTTGTGAACCACTGGGCCAATCACAATGCACAAGTGCTGATATGCAGAAGGAAGGGTAGTGAGTCGCTTTGTTACCAGTGCCTAATACTGCCAGCAACATCGCCATGTCCCCCGATACTGCCAGCAACAGCGCCATGTCTGCCAATACTGCCAGCAACAGCGCCATGTCTGCCAATACTGCCAGCAACAGCGCCATGTCTGCCAATACTGCCAGCAACAGCGCCATTATACTGCCAGCAACAGCGCCATTATACTGCCAGCAACAGCGCCATTATACTGCCAGCAACAGAGCCATTATACTGCCAGCAACAGCGCCATGTCCGCCTATACTGCCAGCAACAGCGCCATGTCCGCCTATACTGCCAGCAACGGAGCCATGTCCGCTGATACCGCCAGCAACAGCGCCATGTCCGCCGATACCATCAGCAACAGCGCCACGTCCGCCGATACCATCAGCAACAGCGCCACGTCTGCCGATACCGCCAGCAACAGCGCCACGTCTGCCGATACCGCCAGCAACAGCGCCACGTCCGCCGATACCGCCAGCAACAGCGCCACGTCCGCCGATAATGCCAGCAACAGCGCCACGTCCGCCGATACCGCCAGCAACAGCGCCACGTCCGCCGATACCGCCAGCAACAGCGCCACGTCCGCCGATACCGCCAGCAACAGCGCCACGTCCGCCGATGCCGCCAGCAACAGCGCCACGTCCGCCGATGCCGCCAGCAACAGCGCCACGTCCGCCGATACCGCCAGCAACAGCGCCACGTCCGCCGATACCGCCAGCAACAGCGCCACGTCCGCCGATACCGCCAGCAACAGCGCCACGTCCGCCGATACCGCCAGCAACAGCGCCACGTCCGCCGATACCGCCAGCAACAGCGCCACGTCCGCCGATACCGCCAGCAACAGCGCCACGTCCGCCGATACCGCCAGCAACAGCGCCACGTCCGCCGATACCGCCAGCAACAGCGCCACCTCAGCCAATAACGCCAGCAACAGCGCCATGTCTGCCGATACTGCCAGCAACAGCGCCATGTCTGCCGATACTGCCAGCAACAGCGCCACGTCTGCCGATACTGTTAGCAACAGCGCCATTATACTGCCAGCAACAGCGCCATGTCTGCCGATACTGCCAGCAACAGCGCCACGTCTGCCGATACTGTTAGCAACAGCGCCATTATACTGCCAGCAACAGCGCCATTATACTGCCAGCAACAGCGCCATGTCTGCCTATACTGCCAGCAACAGCGCCATGTCCGCCGATACCGCCAGCAACGGAGCCATGTCCGCTGATACTGCCAGCAACGGAGCAATGTGCGCCGATACCGCCAGCAACGGAGCCATGTCCGCCGATACCATCAGCAACAGTGCCACGTCCGCCGATACCGCCAGCAACAGCGCCACGTCCGCCGATACCGCCAGCAACAGCGCCATGTCTGTCAACTGTCTAGGCAATCCAAATGGAAGTGGGAAACGTGGTACTCGCCCCCCCCCCCCCCAAATAAAAACCCGTCAAACGCAGCCACTTGTGCCCATTAAATGCAGCCATCACTAACCACCCCCCCCACCACCACCACAATGCAGGGGCCTCCACTGGTGCTGACAGTTCCCTGGCATTCCTGTTTGAACCTTCCAGCACACTAGGAGTTAACAGTGGAATGTGCACAGGATAGCCAGGGACCTGTCAGCATGGAGCGAGAGGTGTAATGTTAGTGTTGTTAAAGTTACTTTCGTTTAATAAATGTTATGCTACTATGGATGATGTGCCCCCGCCGTATGTGCTTTTTAAAAAACTATGTCACTTCATACCGAATTTCCCCGTTGTACGATACGCTCATGTGACTCCCGGCCCGTCTCACCCCTCTCCGCTCTCCTCTCACGTGTCTCCTGAGTCCCGCCTGCTGACTATAGTTATCGTATCAGAAGAGAGGCGGGCGGGACTGAGAATTCCCCGCTGATGTCAGGACTCAGGAGACGGAAGAGGAGAGCGGAGAGGGGCGGGACAGGAGTCACATGAGCGTATCGTACTACGGGGAAATTCGGTATTAAGTGACATAGTTTTTTAAAAAGCACATACAGCGGGGGCACATCATCCATAGTAGCACAAATTTATTAAAAGAAAGTCATTTAAAAAATACACTCCGAGCGAGGGGCGGGGCTAGTCATGACGTCACCAGACATCGATTTTCCGGTCCTTATGCATCGATGCCGCATCGGGGACACCCGAATCGCAATGCATCGATTAATTACAGCACCCCTAATATATATATATATATATATATATATATATATATATATATACACATACATACATACACACACACGTATATATACACACATATATTTTACACACATACAGTGAGGGAAAAAAGTATTTGATCGGCTGCTGATTTTGTACATTTGCCCCACTGACAAAGAAATGATCAGTCTATAATTTTAATGGTCGGTTTATTGTAACAATGAGAGACAGAACAAAAAAAATCCAGAAAAACGCATTTCAAAAAAGTTATAAATCGATTTGCATTTCAATGAGTGCAATATTTGACCCCTTCTCAGAACATGACTTAGTACTTGGTGGCAAAACCCTTGTTGGCGATCACAGAGGTCAGACGTTTCTTGGAGTTGGCCTCCAGGTTTGCACACATTTCAGGAGGGATTTTGTCCTCTGCAGATCCTCTCCAAGTCATTAAGGTTTCCAGGCTGATGTTTGGTAACTCGAACCTTCAGCTCCCTTCACATATTTTCTATGGGATTAAGGTCTGGAGACTGGCTAGGCCACTCCAGGACCTTAATGTGCTTCTTCTTGAGCCACTCCTTTGTTGTCTTGGCCATTTGTTTTGGGTCATTGTCATGCTGGAAGACCCATCTACGACCCATTTTCAATGCCCTGGCTGAGGGAAGGAGGTTCTCACCCAAGATTTGATGGTACATGGCCCCGTCCATCGTCCCTTTGATGCGGTGAAGTTGTCCTGTTCTTTTAGCAGAAAAACACCCCCAAAGCGTAATGTTTCCACCTCCATGTATGACGGTGGGGGATGGTGTTCTTGGGGTCATAGGCAGCATTCCTCCTCCTCCAAACGTGGTGAGTTGAGTTGATGCCAAAGAACTCGATTTTGGTCTCATCTGATCACAACACTTTCCCCCAGTTCTCCTCTGAATCATTCAGATGTTCATTAGAAAACTTCAGACGGACCTGTACATGTGATTTCTTGTGCAGGGGGACCTTGCAGGGGCTGCAGGATTTCAGTCCTTTACGGTGTAGTGTGTTACCGATTGTTTTCTTGGTGACTATGGTCCCAGCTGAGATCATTGACAAGATTCTCCTGTGTAGTTCTGGGCTGATTCCTCACCGTTCTCATGATCATTGAAACTCCACGAGGTGAGATCTTGTATGGAGCCCCAGACCGAGGGAGATGGACAGTTATTTTGTGTTTCTTCCATTTGTGAATAATCGCACCAACTGTTGTCTCCTTCTCACCAAGCTGCTTGGCGATGGTCTTGTAGCCTATTCCAGCCTTGTGTAGGTCTACAATCTTGTCCCCAACATCCTTGGACAGCTCTTTGGTCTTGGCCATGGTGGAGAGATTGGAATCTGATTGATTGCTTCTGTGGACAGGTGTCTTTTATACAGGTAACAAGCTGAGATTAGGAGCACTCCCTTTAAGAAAGTGCTCCAGATCTCAGCTCATTACCTGTATAAAAGACACCTGGGAGCCAGAAACCTGGCTGATTGATAGGGGATCAAATACTTATTTCCCTCATTAAAATGCAAATCAATTTATAACTTTTTTGAAATGCGTTTTTTTCTGGATATTTTGGTTGTTATTCTGTCTCTCACTGTTATATTAAACTGACCAATAAAATTATAGACTGATCATTTCTTTGTCAGTGGGGCAAACGTACAAAATCAGCAGCCGATCAAATACTCCCCCCCCCCCCCCCCGGCACATGCGCACTGACACAAACTGAAGCAATGGTACGTATGTGCTGTTGCTTGAGTGTGCCGTTACCGCGCACATGCGCGAGAGTGACGTCTGGCGCTGTGATTGGCCGGAGCCGCAATACCCGGAAGTAAGCCCCGGGAGTGATGTGTACAGGCACCACAGCGGGGGCTTCAATCTCAGGTGAGTATTACATAATGGGCTACTATGCTATGATACTAGCTCATTATGCCTTTGTCTTGCAGGTGTTAGTTTTTTTTTTCTTAAAGTGGGTTTACAATCACTTCCGGACCGCCGCACGCCGATCTACGTCCAAACTTTGAAGGGGGATATCGTTGTTATGGCAGCAGCTAGCTACCATAACCCCGGTATCCCCGTTTTCGTACGGCGGTCCGCTTTCTGATAAAAAAGCACCGGAAGTTAACCTCTCGTCAATCATCAGGTCACAGATGATTGCCCGGCCAGTCACAGCGCGGCCCGTGCATGCGCAGTGCGTGCCCAGCTGTGAAGCCACAGCCGGGCGCCCACACTGACAATGCCGGCGCCACAGAGAGGACGGTGAGACGAACGGGGCTTCGCTCCCCCGCATCGCTGGACCCCGGGACAGGTAAGTGTCCGATTATTAAAAGTCAGCAGCTGTAGTATTTGTAGCTGCTGACTTAATTTTTTTTTTTTTTTAGTCGGAACTCCGCTTTAGATAACAAACATGTCATACTTCCCCCCTCTGTGGAAGGGTTTTGCACAGAGTTGCCCCGATCCTCCTCTACTGGGGTCCCCCCCGTGGCACTCCTGGCTCCTCCTCTCAAGTGCCCCCTCAGAGAGACGCATTCCATGGGGCACTGGTGCGGGAGCGCTCCTGAGTCCTGCTGCTGCGTCCATTGACAGAGACAGCAGGACTTGGCCCCGCCCCCCTTGTCACTGGATTCGACTGACAGCAGCGGGAGCCAATGACTCGATCTATCCAATGAGGACTCGAGACAGTGGCTGGAGCTGCTGTGCTCGTCACCGCAACGTTCTGGTAAGAAAAAGGGGGGCTGCTGCACTACAGAAGGTTTTTCATAGAATGCAGTAAGGTGAAAAACCTTGAGGGTTTACAACCCCTTTAAAGCGGTTGTAAAAAGGCACAAGGTTACATTCTACACATGAATTAAAAAAAAACCTCCTGTGTGCAGCAGCCCCCCCAATACTCACTCTGAGCCCCATTTTTATCCAGCAATGTGCACGAGAGCCTCATATCCTCTGCCTCCTCATTGGCGGAGACAACAATGGTAGCCACTGGCTCCTGCTACTGTCAATCACAGCCAGTGAGCCAATGAGAAGAGCACAGGGGTGGGGGGGTCAGGGGTCGAGCCGTGGTCAGTGTGTGAATGGACACACAGAGCAGCAGCTGGGGAGGGTGCCCCCATAGCAAGCTGCTTACAATGGAGGGACTAAGCAGGGGGGAGGGGCCAGGAGCTCCAGTGCCAGACTGTCCGCCGCAATATCGCAGTTCCACTAGTCGCTAAACGCCACCATTACTAATAAAACTGAATTAAAAATGCATGCACACACACTATATATATATATACATACATACATATATACATACACACACATACATACCATAGTTTGACGCGATAACTTTTGCGAAAACCAATCAATATACGCTTATTGGGATTTTTCTTTTTACCATAAACATGTTGAAGAATACACACTGGCCTATTTATATTTTAATTTATGACGAAATTCGTTTTTTTAAATGTATCGGATGTTTTATAGCAGAAAGTAAAAAAAAAATTTATTTATTTTTTCATAATTTTTGGTCTTTCTTTGTTTATAGCGTAAAAAATAAAAACAGAAGAGGTGATTAAATACCACAGAAAGGAAGCTCCATTTGTGGGGAAAAAAATTACATAAGTTTCACTTGTGTACAGCGTTGCATGCTGGCGCAATTGTCAGTTAAAGTAAGGCAGTTCCGTATCACAAACAACCTGGTCATGAAGGGGGGTAAATCTTCCGGAGGTCAAGTGGTTAACTTTAGTGCATTTGTTACTGAAATTCTGTGTTTCGTAAACTGATGCGCTAATATTGTGTGACATAAAACAAAACTGGAACTACCACCGCTTTATTCTCCAGGGTCTCAGCTTTCAGAAAATATATGTTTGGGGGTTTTATCTAATCTTCAGACCTAAAATGATTCTTTTAAAAACAAAAAAAAAATAAAAGCAAACAACAGCCCTGGTAGTGAAAGGGTTCAAGGGAAGCTGTGAAGGGGTAAAAAAAAAAAAAAATTACAAAAGAACCAACCTGAAGCTTCGCTGTGTAGGAGAGCTCCTGGAGCCGATCCTTTTCTACACTAGCCCCCCCTCTGTCACTATTGTGTCCTGCAGTGACTGAGGGTCAGCACATCTGTGGCAAAAAAGAGGGGGGCACAATTCAGAACACCAGAGTCGTCCAATTTGTTCGGTGCCAGGAGCTCCACTACACAGCAAACAGGCGACAGACAGGTAAGTACAATTGCTGCTTCTTTTTACAGGTTGGTGCTTTTGCCTTTTTTTAAACAAAAACTCCAAACCAACTTGTTGGAGCTTGTAAAAGATTATGGACTCCTCCCCCATCCTCATGTGACAGAGCTGGGCCAATCACTCGGCGTTAACATGGTCACATGTGAGAAGAGGAGCAAAGCCCCAACGTTCCCCCACGCTCCGGGCATTTCAACTCACTTTCAGCCCAATGGTGTGTTAGGGAAAGGAGGGGAGGATTAGGTGACCCTGTACAGCCAAGTTAAAGGTTGCTTGAGGTTACGAAGAACCAACAACCCATCAGGCCCAATTTTCTTTGTAGTTACACGTTGAGTAATAATGATGAGGAAGGCGACTGCTATTCCTGGGCCAATGAGCTGAGGCCAGGACATTCCCCACCCTGCAGATGGATGTAGACAAAGGGGGGGGATGCTTTTGACATCATTCACCTGATTTGGCTACCTGGTCCTATTAGATCAAGGACCTGGACCTAATGAGGTTGCATGTGGTCAATGGCATTAACCTACTACGGCCATATGGCCGCGCTGGGTCAATGGTGGCGGGCCAACCATGACCGCGCTGGGTCAATGGTCGAGGGCCGACCACGGCCTACTACGGTCAGGTTGGGTCATTGACCTACTACTACGGCCAGGTTGGGTCGTCGTCACTGACCTACTACCGCCAGGTTGGGTCGTCGTCACTGACCTACTACCGCCAGGTTGGCTCGTCGTCACTGACCTACTACCGCCAGGTTGGCTCGTCGTCACTGACCTACTACCGCCAGGTTGGCTCGTCGTCACTGACCTACTACCGCCAGGTTGGCTCGTCGTCACTGACCTACTACCGCCAGGTTGGCTCGTCGTCACTGACCTACTACCGCCAGGTTGGCTCGTCGTCACTGACCTACTACCGCCAGGTTGGCTCGTCGTCACTGACCTACTACCGCCAGGTTGGCTCGTCGTCACTGACCTACTACCGCCAGGTTGGCTCGTCGTCACTGACCTACTACCGCCAGGTTGGGTCGTCGTCACTGACCTACTACCGCCAGGTTGGGTCGTCGTCACTGACCTACTACCGCCAGGTTGGGTCGTCGTCACTGACCTACTACCGCCAGGTTGGGTCGTCGTCACTGACCTACTACCGCCAGGTTGGGTCGTCGTCACTGACCTACTACCGCCAGGTTGGGTCGTCGTCACTGACCTACTACCGCCAGGTTGGGTCGTCGTCACTGACCTACTACCGCCAGGTTGGGTCGTCGTCACTGACCTACTACCGCCAGGTTGGGTCGTCGTCACTGACCTACTACCGCCAGGTTGGGTCGTCGTCACTGACCTACTACCGCCAGGTTGGGTCGTCGTCACTGACCTACTACCGCCAGGTTGGGTCGTCGTCACTGACCTACTACCGCCAGGTTGGGTCGTCGTCACTGACCTACTACCGCCAGGTTGGGTCGTCGTCACTGACCTACTACCGCCAGGTTGGGTCGTCGTCACTGACCTACTACCGCCAGGTTGGGTCGTCGTCACTGACCTACTACCGCCAGGTTGGGTCGTCGTCACTGACCAAATACCGCCAGGTTGGGTCGTCGTCACTGACCTACTACCGCCAGGTTGGGTCATCGTCATTGATCTACTATGACCAGGTTGGGTTATCGTCACTGACCTAATACGGTCAGGTTGGGTCCTCATTGACCTAATACGGCTAGGTTGGGTCAATGTCAATTTGCCTGCTACGGCCACGCTGGGTCAATGGTTGTTGGCCTACTTTGGCCAGGTTGGGTCAACGTATTGGTTGGTCTACGTAGGTCATTTTTATTGACCTACTTGGGCCACGTGGCCATGTTAGGTAAATGTCATTGGCCTACTTCAGCCACATTAGGCTATTGTCACTGACTTACTATGGCCACGTGGCCATATTAGTTCACTGACATTCACCTGACATGGCCATGTCACCATATTAGGCTAATGAAGACAACAGCATCCCTGTCCCTTTTTGTTCATACATCTGCGGGCAGGGAACCCCTGCCCACAGCTCATTGCCCCAGCACTGAACTCAAGCTCATCCCTACTGAGTAACAAGTGGCCTTGCAGCTGTTGAGGAACCTCAGCATTTCTTGAACAATGGTGGTTCCTTAACAGTTGGAGGTCCAACTACACAGCAAACAGGCGACAGACAGGTAAGTACAATTGCTGCTTCTTTTTACAGGTTGGTGTTTTTGCCTTTTTTTAAAACTTTATATGTTTGTTTAAATAAAAACTCCAAACCAACTTGTTGGAGCTTGTAAAAGATTATGGACTCCTCCCTCATCCTCATGTGACAGAGCTGGGCCAATCACTCGGCGTTAACATGGTCACATGTGAGAAGAGGAGCAAAGCCTCAATGTTCCCCCATGCTCCAGGCATTTCAACTCACTTTCAGCCCAATGGTGTGTTAGGGAAAGGAGGGGAGGATTAGGTGACCCTGTACAGCCAAGGTAAAAGTTGCTTGAGGTTACGAAGAACCAACAACCCATCAGGCCCAATTGTCTTTGTAGTTATACGTTGAGTAATAATGATGAGGAAGGCGACTGCTATTCCTGGGCCAATGAGCTGAGGCCAGGACATTCCCCACCCTGCAGATGGATGTAGACAAAGGGGGGGGGGGATGCTTTTGACATCATTCACCTGATTTGGCTACCTGGTCCTATTAGATCAAGGACCTGGACCTAATGAGGTCGCATGAGGTCAATGGCATTAACCTACTACGGCCATATGGCCACGCTGGGTCAATGGTGGCGGGCCGACCACGACCGCGCTGGGTCAATGGTCGAGGGCCGACCATGGCCTACTACGGTCAGGTTGGGTCATCATCATTGACCCAATACCCCCAGGTTGGGTCATCATCATTGACCCAATACCCCAAGGTTGGGTCATTGACCTACTACTACGGCCAAGTTGGGTAATCGTCATTGACCTACTACTACGGCCAGGTTGGGTCATCGTCATTGACCTACTACTACGGCCAGGTTGGGTCATCGTCATTGACCTACTACTTTGGCCAGGTTGGGTCATCGTCATTGACCCAATACCCCCAGATTGGGTCATAGTCATTGACCTGCTACTACGGCCAGGTTGGGTCATCGTCATTGACCTACTACTACGGCCAGGTTGGGTCGTCATTGACCTACTACTACGGCCAGGTTGGGTCATCGTCATTGACCTACTACTACGGCCAGGTTGGGTCATCGTCATTGACCTACTACTACGGCCAGGTTGGGTCATCGTCACCGAACGAATACCGCCAGGTTGGGTCATCGTCACCGACCGAATACCGCCAGGTTGGGTCATCGTCACCGACCGAATACCGCCAGGTTGGGTCATCGTCACCGACCTAATACCACCAGGTTGGGTCATCGTCACCGACCTAATACCGCCAGGTTGGGTCATCGTCACCGACCTAATACCGCCAGGTTGGGTCATCGTCACCGACCTAATACCGCCAGGTTGGGTCGTCTTCACTGACCTACTACGGCCAGGTTGGGTCATCGTCACTGACCTACTACGGCCAGGTTGGGTCATCGTCATTGACCTACTACGGCCAGGTTGGGTCATCGTCATTGACCTACTACGGCCAGGTTGGGTCATCGTCATTGACCTACTACGGCCAGGTTGGGTCATCGTCATTGACCTACTACGGCCAGGTTGGGTCATCGTCATTGACCTACTATGGCCAGGTTGGATCATCGTCACTGACCTAATACGGTCAGGTTGGGCCTCATTGACCTAATACGGCTAGGTTGGGTCAATGTCAATTGGCCTGCTACGGCCACGCTGGGTCAATGGTTGTTGGCCTACTATGGCCAGGTTGGGTCAAAGTATTGGTTGGTCTACGTAGGTCATTTTCATTGACCTACTTGGGCCACATGGCCATGTTAGGTAAATGTCATTGGCCTACGTCGGCCACATTAGGTTATTGTCACTGACTTACTATGGCCACGTGGCCATATTAGGTCACTGACATTCACCTGAAATGGCCATGTCACCATATTAGGCAAATGAAGACAACAGCATCCTTGTCCCTTTTTGTTCATACATCTGCGGGCAGGGAACCCCTGCCCACAGCTCATTGCCCCAGCACTGAACTCAAGCTCATCCCTACTGAGTAACAAGTGGCCTTGCAGCTGTTGAGGAACCTCAGCATGTCTTGAACAATGGTGGTTCCTTAACAGTTGGAGGTCCATACTGACCATAAAATATTTACCTTCGCCTTTCTGCGTCTTGAGGGTCAGTTCCAGGCAGGCTGATGGTAATGGATGAAGGAGCCCCAACATCATATCTCTTCACCGCTCGTGGGCACAGCCGCAGTTTCACCAGGGAGGCGTGCGTCAAGTTGCCCAGAAGAGCTGCCGCCGGCTGAAGAGGACCAGGGAAGAAGCTAGCGAAGGAGAAGTGATCTGACATGTCTCCTCTGCCTCGGCTGTGTCTTTGATAGAAGCGTAGATACACCCAACCGGATACCATTCCAAGGCCGTACCCCACCAACATCGGACTGGGGATCAAACCAGCCAACGTCAGCACCGCCACACCCAGGAGGGCCAGCTGGGGCAGAAGCCGGACCCATCGCTGGGAATCCACCAGTCCATCTCCAAAAGTCTGTTTATGTGCCACCAAAACGGCTCCAGCAAAGGCAGGAAAGCCATGGATTTGGGTGTTGAAGAGGAAGTCGAGATTGGAAGAGGCTGCGTAGGCTACCAGGAAACTGAGGGAGCTCAGGACGCCCACAGAAATGCTCACAACGCCATAAAACAAGAGGAGCTCCGGGGCCCCCCAAAGCGGTTCCAGTCGCCGGCCGGCCCCCAAAGTCAAGAGAAGGTTGGCCAAAACATCCCAGATGTGCAGCTCCACTAGTCCGTGCGTGAACAGGGTCCACAACCAAAGATTGGGGGGCAATAGGAGGCCCGGAGTGACGGCCAGAACTCCCCAAGTTTTGACCCAAAAGGAGAGCAGGTAAAGGAGCAGAACCGACCCCCATAGGCACTTCACCAGGACGCTGCTGCCGGACACCACCGCTACCAGGCGGTTCGCATGGATGGAGCGGAGCATGGCGGCTTCTGGTAGACGACCTTACCGATCTCTGAACCTCCGTGTCCTGGAACTCTGCAAACACAACACCGGCCCCTAATGATGGTCAACCATCAGTTGTGTGAGCGCGGGCCCCCCCCGAGATCCTGGGAACGACTCAAGGAAGCGGACAAGTCCTTATCGGTTATGAAGAATTGGGGGCCCCCCAATGGTCTACTGGGGTGACCCACCACAAGAACACTAGACCCTGCTGGATGAGAGCTCTATGGAGTAGTGGTGGCCCCGGACACTGCTGGATAAGAGTCCTGTGGAGATGTGTGGCCCTGGGAACTGTTGAACGAGAGTCCTATGGAGAAGTGGGGTCCCGAGCACTGCTGGATGAGAGTCCAATGGGGATGTGGGACCCTGGGAACTGTTGAATGAGAGTCCTATGGAGAAGTGGGGTCCCGAGCACTGCTGGATGAGAGTCCAATGGGGATGTGGGACCCTGGGAACTGTTGAATGAGAGTCCTATGGAGAAGTGTGGCCCCCGGGCACTGCTGGATGAGGGTCCTGTGAAGATGCGTGGCCCCCCGGGCACTGCTCGATGAGGAGCCCTATGGCAAGGGCCCCCGGGCACTATGACAAGGCTGAAGAACCTTCAGAGGTGTGTGGCCCCCGAAACTATGGCACTGCTGGATCAGAAACGATGGGGGCCCCCCTAACACGAGTGGATGGACTCCTGGGGCCCCGGACACCACTCTATGAATACCTGGGGCTCTTGACACCAGTCTATGAACTTCTGGGGCCCCTGACAGCAATATATGGACTCTTGTGGCCCCTGGTACCAGTCTATGAACTCCTTGGGGCCCTTGGTACTTCTTGAAGAGAACTGTGGGGGGGCCCCTGGCACTGCTGGGAGATGTGCCGATGTCTCACACCCTCCTGGGGCCCCTTTGAGGCACTGACACAGTTGGATCCGGAAGCCTGGGGCCCCTGGCGCTGCTCGGGAACCTGTGGTAGGCCCCTGTCCGCTCCCAGGCCTCGTCTCTCCCGGAAAAGGCCACAGACTGTTCCACCCGACAACGTCACCAGCAGTGCAGCGCAAACACCTCACCGCGCACTCTCGCAGAGGCCTCCCCGCACTGCACGCCGGGAGACGTCGTCCAGCGAGGCGAAGGGAAGCGCACACGGCGCATGCGCCAGCTCTTCCGCCAACCGCAGCGACGGCTTCAAGTTGGCATAGTACGCCTGCGCCGCTCATCCCGCGCTGCACGCTGGGAGGTGAAAGGTTGACAGCGGCGGCTTCAACAGTGCGCATTGCGCGTGCGCCCCACCAGAGCTGTCAGACGCCCACTCTGTCATTCATCCTTTGATTGGTCTCCAACTGGTCACGTGGTTGCAATTCTTCCTGCTTTTCTACCCAGCCATAGGAAATAAATAGGAAATAAATGGACCATTATAAGGCCTTGTGTGCCAGTTCTGCTGAGTTTTATATATATATATATACAACATTGTAAAAAAAAAAAATCACTGTCACTGTACTAATGACACTAGTGGCAGGGAAGGGGTTAACATCAGGGGCGATCAAAGGGTTAATTGTGTTCCCTGGGAGTGATTACTAACTGCGCGGGGGAGGAGCTTAACTAAGAGGGAGGGGCTTCTGCTTAGCAGAAACACAGGATCTCTGTCTTACTGGCAGAACGGCGATCTGCCTTGTTTACATAGGCAGACCGCCGTTCTGCCTTTCTCTGATTGGCTCCCGCTGTGTCCAATCACAGAGGGAGCGGGTCTCCGGCGGCGCGTGCGCGAGCCTTTAGAGCCAAAGAAAGGAATCACGTACAGATTTTGTGCTTAAGGACCGACCCCACGTACATATACTGCGGCAGGGCGGCCCTTAAGCGCAAAATCACATACCTGTACGTGATTCCTTTCTTTGGCTCTGAAGGCGCGCGGATATACTGTGTTTCACGCCGGTGCGATTTGTCATGCGATTTCACAATTCCAAATCGCATGACAAGTTGGATCCCATTGCCGGCAATAGAACCGCTCATAACGCCGCGACTCATGTCCCAGCGACTTTGGAAAAGGTTCCTGCGCTCCTTTTTTTTTCCCAATTTCATTGCGATTTGCATAGACTTCTGTTAAATGAAGTCGCAAGCCGCAGTGAGGTGCAAATGCACTGATCTGTGACCTATGTAAACAAGGCAGAGCTCCGTTCTGACGGGGGAAATTATGGATTTTCTTTCCTTCACTTCCCTTAGTAAAAGCGCCCCCCCCCCCGTTACACTCAAAAACACTGGCTAGGCACACAGTTAACCCTTTGATCACCCTAAATGTTTTAACCCCTTCCCAGCCAGTGTCATTAGTACAGTGACAGTGCATATTTTTTAATCACTGATCACTGTATAAGTGTCACTGGTCCCCACAAAGTGTCAGTTAGTGTCAGAATGTCCGCCGCAATGTCGCAGTCCAGCTACAAGTCGCTGATTGCCACCATTACTAATGTAAAAAAATAAATAAATAAAAATTCCAGTATATATCCCATAATTTGTAGACGCTGAAACTTTTGCGCAAACCAATCAATATACACTTATTGGGATTTTTTTTTTTTTTTTTACCAACACACATATAGTAGAATACATACTGGAAGAAATTAGATTTTTTACATTTTTTTTACTGGATGTTTTATAGCAGAAAGTAAATATATATATATATATATATATATATATATATATATATTTTTTTTTTTTTTTAAATTGTTGAATCTTTTGTGTATAGCACAAAAGATAAAAACCGCAGAGGTGATCAAATACCACCAAAAGAAAGCTCTATTTGTGGGGTAAAAAAAGGACATCAATTTTATTTAGGTACAGCGTCGCACGACCGCGCAATTGTCAGTTAAAGTAATGCAGTGCCGTATCGGAAAAAATGGCCTGGTCATGAAGGGGGAGTGGGGTAAATCTAGTGCATACTACATAGTTACATAGTAGGTGAGGTTGAAAAAAGACACAAGTCCATCAAGTCCAACCTATGTGTGTGATTATGTGTCAGTATTACATTGTATATTCCTGTATATTGCGGTCATTCAGGTGCTTATCTAATAGTTTCTTGAAGCTATCAATGCTCCCCGCTGAGACCACCGCCTGTGGAAGGGAATTCCACATCCTTGCCGCTCTTACAGTAAGGAACCCTCTACGTAGTTTAAGGTTAAACCTCTTTTCTTTTAATTTTAATGAGTGGCCACAAGTCTTATTAAACTCCCTTCCGTGAAAAAGTTTTCTCCCTATTGTGGGGTCACCAGTCCGGTATTTGTATATTGAAATCATATCCCCTCTCAAGCGTCTCTTCTCCAGAGAGAATAAGTTCAGAGCTCGCAACCTTTCCTCATAACTAATATCCTCCAGACCCTTTATTAGCTTTGTTGCCTTTCTTTGTACTCGCTCCATTTCCAGTACATCCTTCCTGAGGATTGGTGCCCAGAACTGGACGGCATACTCCAGGTGCGGCTGGACCAGAGTCTTGTAGAGCGGGAGAATTATCGTTTTATCTCTGGAGTTGATCCTTTTTAATGCCAATATTCTGTTTGCTTTGTTCGCAGCAGCTTGGCATTGCATGCCATTGCTGAGCCTATCATCTACTAGGACCCCCAGGTCCTTTTCCATCCTAGATTCCCCCAGAGGTTCTCCCCCCAGTCTATAGATTGCATTCATATTTTTGCCACCCAAATGCATTATTTTACATTTTTCTACATTGAACCTCATTTGCCATGTAGTCGCCCACCCCATTAATTTGTTCAGATCTTCTTGCAAGGTTTCCACATCCTGCGGAGAAGTTATTGCCCTGCTTTGCTTAGTATCATCTGCAAATACAGAGATTGAACTGTTTATCCCATCCTCCAGATCGTTTATGAACAAATTAAATAGGATTGGTCCCAGCACAGAACCCTGGGGAACCCCACTACCTACCCCTGACCATTCCGAGTACTCCCCATTTATCACCACCCTCTGAACACGCCCTTGTAGCCAGTTTTCAATCCATGTACTCACCCTATGGTCCATGCCAACGCACCTTACTTTGTACAGTAAACGTTTATGGGGAACTGTGTCAAATGATTTTACAAAATCCAGATACACCACGTCTACGGGCCTTCCTTTATCTAGATGGCAACTCACCTCCTCATAGAAGGTTGATAGATTGGTTTGGCAAGAACGATTCTTCATGAATCCATGCTGATTACTGCTAATGATACCGTTCTTATTACTAAAATCTTGTATATAGTCCCTCATCATCCCCTCCAAGAGTTTACATACTATTGATGTTAGGCTAACTGCTCTGTAATTCCCAGGGATGTATTTTGGGCCCTTTTTAAATATTGGTGCTACATTGGCTTTTCTCCAATCAGCTGGTACCATTCCAGTCAGTAAACTGTCAGTAAAAATTAGGAACAACGGTCTGGCAATCACTTGACTGAGTTCCCTAAGTACCCTCGGGTGCAAGCCATCTGGTCCCGGTGATTTATTAATGTTAAGTTTCTCAAGTCTAATTTTAATTCTGTCCTCTGTTAACCATGGAGGTGCTTCCTGTGTTGTGTCATGAGGATAAACACTGCAGTTTTGGTTACTGATGCCCCCCCGATTCACTCGTGAAGACTGAGGAGAAGAATAAATTCAATACCTTCGCCATCTCTCCATCCTTTGTAACCAGATGTCCTTCCTCATTCTTTATGGGGCCAATATGGTCTGTCCTCCCTTTTTTACTGTTTACATACTTAAAGTGGATGTAAACCCGCAAAAAAATTTTTTTTTTTTATATCATACTGTGGAGTATAAGATTTCCTATCATTTGAGCCCAGTCTTGCCACACAGAGTTAATCCATCTCTGAGCCAATCCTCTTTTATTGTTCAGTGAGAAAAATCTTGACAAACTGGGAAAAACTTTGTCAGCTCCTCCCCCTTGCTGTGAGTGACAGGTGATTTACATCTCGTGCACTAGCCTAAGACATGCATTATTTTTTAATTCCCTCCCCCACTCCTTTCTTCAGCAGCTCTGCAAGGATTGGCTGTTCCACACCTCACCATGATTTGGCATGCTGAAGTCATGTGGTTACTTTCCTGTCTTTTCACTGGATGTTAGAGATCATAGCAGAAGTTCAGTGTTAGAAATACACAGGAGAAAATGCATATTGACAAGGGGAGTGTAGAGGTGGGCGGGGAGTCTACTGACATCACGACACCACCCACTGAGCTCCAGACAACAGACACCGCCCACAGAATCTGCAGTTTTTCGGGTCTCATAACAGACAGAGGGGAGACATTTGACAGGTAAAGATACATGCAAGAGGCGTGTATTTCCTTATAGAGAACCCCTATGGCAGGAGTTTAGAAAGGATGACATTGGGTTTACATCCACTTTAAAGAATTTCTTGGGATTTTTTTTTGCTCTCCTCCACTATGTGTCTTTCCTGTTCTATCTTAGCCGCCCTTATTGCACCCTTACATTTCTTGTTGCATTCTTTATTAAGTCTGAATGCTGATGATGATCCCTCAACCTTGTATTTTTTGAAGGCCTTCTCCTTTGCTTTTATATGCATTTTTACATTGGAGTTAAGCCATCCAGGACTTTTGTTCACTATTTTAAATGTATTACCCAATGGGATGCATTGGCTAATGCCCTTATTTAATATGCTCTTAAAGCAAACCCATCTCTCCTCCGTATTCTTTGTTCCTAAGATTTTATCCCAATTTCTGCCTTCTAGCAAGGTTCGTAGTTTAGGGAAGTTGGCTCTTTTGAAATTCAGTGTCTTTGTATTCCCCTTATGTTTCCTATTTGTGTGATTTATACTGAAGCCAATTGACCTTTGATCGCTGTTACCTAAATCTCCCCGTATTTCCACATCCGTGATCAGGTCTGTATTGTTGGTAATCAGTAGATCTAGTAGCGCTTTATTTCTAGTTGGTGCATCTACCATCTGAACCATGAAATTGTCCTGTAAGAAATTTAGGAACTGGCGAGCCTTAGATGAATGCGTGGTTCCCTCCGCCCAGTCTATGTCTGGATAGTTAAAATCCCCCATTCTGATAACACTTCCCATCCTTGCTGCTAATCCAACTTGTAATAGGAGATCTGTCTAGAGAAATATGCCCCTGGTAGAGTGTCCCCTTACATTAGGTGCCCCCAGTTTAGTCCCCCCTTACATCAGATGCCCCCATCAGAGTGCCCCCTTACATCAGGTGCCCCCAGTAGAGTGCCCCCTTACATCAGGTGCCCCCAGTAGAGTGCCCCCTTACATCAGGTGCCCCCAGTGGAGTGTCTCCTTACATCAGGTGCCTGCAGTAGAGTGCCCCCTTACATCAGGTTCCCACAGTGGAGTGTCTCCTTACATCAGGTGCCTCCATCAGAGTGACCTCTTATATCAGGTGCCCCCAGTAGAGTGCCCCCTTACATCAGGTGCCCACAGTGGAGTGCCTCCTTACACCAGGTGCCCACAGTGGAGTGTCTTCTTACATCAGGTGCCTCCATCAGAGTGACCTCTTACATCAGGTGCCCGCAGTAGAGTGCCTCCTTACATCAGGTGCCCCCAGTAGAGTGCTCCCTTACATCAAGTGCCCCCAGGAATGTCCAGGTGAATCCCGGAGAGGTGGCAACCCTAGTGACAGGACTGCCTATGACTGAGACTCTGCTAAGCAGCTGACAACCTCCTTTCTGGCCCCCCCGTGAGGCGGATGGAGAGACATAACCCTGTTAAGGGACAAGTTTTGCAGGCGGTGAGCCAAACATTTGATTCTTGTACCACGAGTGCACACCGCTTTTTGGTTTGTGCTGCCCCTCAAGCTGTTTCTGGTTTCCTTTTGAGTAATAAAAGAATGCTTTGCTTTTACCAACGTGGCTGGCCGGTGATCCCTGGGCTCCCCAGTATTACAGCGCCCCATTATTTCTGGTCCCTACAACGGGTACAAACAAGAAATATCGCCCTCATGTGTTGTACGGCTGCGATCGTCAGGAGGTGGAGAATTACATTTGGTTTGTTGTTTGGTGGTATGCTATGGAAATGGCAAGAAATGTGCAGCTAAATATATGTATATATACAGTACTGGTAGGTGCAGATTTACTAAGACATGACAAAGTTGCTAAACTGGTTTCACGCGTTAAGTTTCGCTTACCTTCGTCATGAAGGGGGTTAATGGTGTAGCGGTGTAATCCATGGTGATACATTGTTTATAATACACAGAGCAAACAATGCCATCCGGTTACAGTCTCCATCCACTCCAATACACAGACATACCCAGGGCCGTCTTTAACCGCGTCAGCCCCGGAAGATTTTACCCCCCTTCCTGACCAGAGCACTTTTTGTGATTCGGCACTGACAATTCGCTTCAACTGACAATTGCGCGGTCGTGCGGCGTTGCACCCAAACAAAATTGACGTCCTTTTTTTTCCCCCACAAATAGAGCTTTCTTTTGGTGGTATTTGATCACCTCTGCGGTTTTTATTTTTTTGCGTTATAAACAAAAGAAGAGCGACAATTTTGAAAAAAAAAAAGCAATATTTTTGATTTTTTGCTATAATAAATATCCCCCAAAAATATATAAAAAAACAAATTTCTTTCTCAGTTTAGGCCTATACGTATTCTTCTACATATTTTTAGTAAAAAAAAAAAAAAAAAATCGCAATAAGCGTATATTGATTGGTTTGCGCAAAAGTTATAGCGTCTACAAAATAGGGGATAGATTTATTGCATTTTATTATTCTTTTTTTTTTTATTAGTAATGGCGGCGATCTGCAATTTTTATCGTGACTGCAACATTATGGCGGACACATCGGACGCTTTTGACACTATTTTGGGACCATTGTCATTTATGCAGCGATCAGTGCTGTAAAAATGCACTGATAACTGTGTAAATGACACTGGAAGGGAAGGGGTTGGACACTAGGGGGCGATCAAGGGGTTAAGTGTGTCCTAGCGAGTGATTCTAACTGTAGGGGGGGAGGGGCTACCACTCACATGACAGCGATCACTGCTCCCGATGACAGGGAGCGGTGATCTGTCATGTCACAAGGCAGAAAGGGGAAATTCCTTGTTTACATAGGCATCTCCCCGTTCTGCCGCTCCGTGACACGATCGCGGGACCCGCGGGCACGGTCACGGAGTATGGGGCGGGCACGTGCGTGCCCACAATGCCGCGTCTTAAAGGGGACGTACCCGTACGCCCATTTTCACAGTCATGCCATTGTGCCCCCGTATATCGTCGTGCGCTGGTCGGCAAGCAGTTAATATGGATTGGACCCGGGGCAAACATTTTCTTGGGCCCTCCAAAATCAACTTATCAACCCTTTGAGGCCAGTTGTGGGCTCAAGGGGGCAGCTGCTTTGGGAGCCACAATAATGACTGGGCCCGGGGCAGCTGCCCCTTTTGCCCCGTGTTAAAGACGGTCCTGGAAATATCTGTTCACTTACCTGTCCTATCTACCTTCATTACATTACAATGGTGACGTACAGATCTGCAGTGCTGATCACATGGTTTCATAGGTCAGGGTGGAGCAGATACATTGTTTTACATCATTTATTTTATATGGTTATTTGTAATAAAGATGGGAAGAGATTTATATTTGTAGATTTCATAGCTGACCAGTTGTACTGGTTCCTCTCCTGGACTGAGATGGCTTCCTCTGATTTCCAGTGGCGGCCCGTCCATACAGGGCGCAGAGGCGCTGCCCCCCCCAATCTATGCATCCGGCCCCCTAATCTACATGCAGGGCGCCAGACGCATGGGTTTTTTTTTTTTTTTTTTTTAGAAGCACATGGCTCTAATTGGCTTTAAAAAAAAGGGGTGGGCTTGCGGCGCAGGGCACTGCGCCCCCAAAAAAGCCCACCCAGTTGTGTGACAATAGCAAATTAATATTCGCTATTGTCGTCCTGATTCTCCTCCTGGTCAATCAAGAAGCTGTTCCTGAGACCGGATTGGCTGAGAGGAGAAGCGATCCTATTGTCCGCAGAGGAGGAGGGAGGAGCCGCAGGAGAAACCACCGTGAAGCAGAGGATGAGGAGAGTGTGGGGCTGGTGACCAACCGAAGGACCGGGGGGGAGGATCCGAGCAACCAACCCATGGGTGTTTCAGGTGGATTGCTTGCCGCCCCCTCCCAAAAAAAAAAAAATGTACCACCAGCCCCCACTGCTGATTTCACTGCACACTGTGAGCTTCTCACAATATGCATTAGGGCTCATGCACACTGCATCTCAAAGCTGAAAGAAGCGGCTCCTACGGGCTTTTTTGAGCTCTTATTTTTCTCCGCCTGGAACCTCCCCTCCATGTTAGCCAATGAGGTTGATTTACTAAAACTGGACTGCGCAAAATGTGGTGCAGCTCTGCATAGAAACCAATCAGCTTCCAGGTTTTTTTTTTTTTTTGTCAAAGCTTAATTGAACAAGATAAAGTTAGAAGCTGATTGGCTCCCATGCACAGCTGCACCAGATTTTGCGCTCTCCAGTTTTAGTTAATCAACCCCAATGCGTCCGTGCACACTATGGCTTTTTCAGGAGTTTACAGGCATATACTACTACAGGGCAGAAACCCCCCCCCACCAAACTCACGTTTTTTTGAGAAGCTTTCGAGCAGAAAAGACGCCCAAAAATGCACGAAAAAGCATGAAAAAGTTTAAAAAAAGCACAAAAAACACATAAAAAAAATATTAAAAATCAGCTTGAGGGGGAGGGTTTGTGAAAAAAATGCTAATGTACAAAAAAGCTAAAAAAAAACGTGCAAAAATTTAACAAAAAAAAGCACAAGCTTCTTCAAGCTGAAATAAAAGCTCAAATGCTTGTAAAAGCAGCTTTTTTTTTTTTTTGTTGAGCTACAATGTGCATGAGCCGGGGACAGCAGCAGATAGAGGCCGCCTCATTTTCTGGCTGGAGGACGTCCAGCATCGTCAAGCCCTTTCCTCCCCAGCTTGACTGTCCTTGCCCTTTCATTTATTGGATTTCAGTTCTTTCAATCATGGAGGCTCAATATTGGCTCCACTTTGGATGCCTACAAAAGTATTTATAAAAAAAACAGAGCTGTTTCATTCAAAACAATGTTTTATATATATATACAGTGTGTGTATATATATATATATATATATATATATATATATATATATATATAGAATATACTGTATATTATATTATTTATGCACACTGTATGCGTATATATATATATATATATATATATATATATATATATATATATATATATATATTATATAATATATATATATGCAGTATATGTATGTATTAATATATTCATTTAATTTATTAACATATTAATTTTATACACTAATATTTAATTATACGTTATTTATATTTAAAGAGGTTGTATTCCCAGAGGAAGTCACGAGACTGTGACGAAACCGGTAGGAGGAGCTTGATCGGCTGATGAGAGAGGTACCAGGAAGTGTTGCAGAGCTGGCATAGGACAGGGGGGAACGCCGTGTAAACTGGGGCTGCAGAAGCGGACCACAGGTGACTCCATCACCCCTCAGCACTATAGCACTTTAAAGGCGATTTTTATTTATTTGAAATGTGAGCTGCACATATGTGGAGTTCTGTTTGCAATTAAAACATTTTAAATGTTATCACGCTATTGCATGCCTCTGTCATTTCCCTGCATGTGATGTATATAAGGAGAGTCTCTGAACCTACCAGGAGAAAATAAGTGACCTCTGAGCTGAGTTATTATCGGAAGTAGCAGGTGGACTGTGTTCCATACAATGTCCCATAAACCTGCATAGGATAAAGGAAGCAAAGGAGGATCTCTGCAGGCTATTGCTATCAATTACAGGCTTCATTTTTAAGCCCCTAAGGTGAGGGCACACCCGGTGGGGGTCGTGTGTGCACAACGCACGAAGACACAATTATCACATGGTTGATGTTAATATGGACTTTTGCTGTTTAGTTTAAACACTCATCAAAGATGTATTGAAAGTCACGGAGCACAAGCACTTTATTTTCATATATATGGACTGTTGCTGTTTAGTTTAATAACCTCATTTAGGCTCGATTCACATCTATGCATGTTGCTTTTGAGCGTTTCTGGAGTTTTTTTTGTGATGCTTGCCACGTTTTTGAGCAGCGTTTTTGCAGCGTTTTTACAGCGTTTTTGCAACGTTTTTGCTGCGTTTTGCGTTTTTTTTTTACAGTTTTTTTTAGACTGTATACAGTCTAAAAAAATTTAAAAAAAAAAGCCAAAAACGCAAAACGCATCAAAACGCTGCAAAAACGCTGCACTTGCATTTTTGATGCTGGTCCATTGAATTCTATTACATGCAAAACGCTGCATGTAATAGAATTCAATGGACCAGCATCAAAAATGCAAGTGCAGCTTTTTTGCAATGATATATAAGCACTTTTGCGTTGCTCTTTGTAGGTGAGCGCAGAATACGGAGAGGGCGGCGGAGGCGCGGTGCGCTGGGATAAAGGACAGGGTGACATTTGCTCAGTCGTACACTAGAGGGCGATGGAACACTGGGAATGTCATGTTCTCCGCCTGTATCTGGCGCTGACACATGAATAAAGGACATTCCTATTATTGCAGAGTTGTCACTCAGCCATCATTTTATTGGTAAATGTGGAATTTGTTACTCATGTTAACACTAGAAAATAAATCATAAGGCAGACATTTAATTAGAGGGGAGGTGTTTTTTTGTACTTATTATTTATCTTTTTTTTTTTAGTTTGTTAATGTTTTACATGCCCGTTTTCTCTGTATATTATGTAGGGGTTGCAGTATATGTGTGGAATACATAGTTAGAAATTACATAGGCAGGCTCTGCTTCCTGCACAGTTATCATGTCTTGCTGTTTGTATTTTGGAATTGTATTTCACATATTTGTAGGTTTTGATGTGCAAAGTGCGCCTTTATTGCCTTTGAATACAATTGCAGAGATAAAACCAGTTAGTGGATAAGCAGTTGTATTGTTTTCAGCCAGTTGGCGCTGACTCATAGGTGGGCATTCGATGGGCAGACAGCTCCTGCTGTCGGTTACTGCATTCCTTCAGGTTTAAACATAGTAAGGAATGAGCGCCCTCTGTATTCTGTTAGTCTCCTGCAAAAGTCCCATAAATTCCTATTGATCCTGCCAGTGAAGTCCATCTAATGCAGCTTCCTGTGATGGGGTGGCAACAATGCTGCACTGCTCCTGAATTCAGAGCAGAGTTGTCACCCTTGTGTCGGTGGCACACGCTTCCGCTACATTTGGAGGGGAAGATGTTGTTCAGTGCATGGCTGTCAGGATTGTCACTAGCCTGTAGCTTGTGAATCAGCAGCTGACCACACCTAGTCCCGCCCAGCGCTTTCTGGATTGGCAGCATTACTTCTGCCACTGAACTCCTCCCACTGTGAGCTGCAGGGTCTGGGAGGGGGAGCGTGTGAGACATAAATACATGAGGATTTGGCTCAGTTAGAGAGGGTAAAGAAAGATTTTCTTGACTTATTTGAGGCATCACATAGCAACTCAGGGGCATAGTTAAGGGGGGAATAGGGGGGCAGCAGCTAGTCCAGTCAGTCCTGCAGAGGGGAGGCTGTACTGAAGGGGGAGGACTGTACTGGGAGGAGGGGGCTGTACTGGGGAGAGTGCTGTACTTTGAGGGAGGGGACTGTACTGTGGATGAAGGTGCACTGGGTGGGGGAGAGGGCTGTACATTACACACTCCTGACCCCTGTAATCTGTACATTACACACTCCTGACCCCTGCACTCTGTACATTACATACTCCTGACCCCTGTACTGTGTACATTACACACTCCTGACCCCTGTACTATGTACATTACACACTCCTGACCCCTGTACTATGTACATTACACACTCCTGACCTCTGTACTGTGTACATTACACACTCCTGACCCCTGTACTATGTACATTACACACTCCTGAACCCTGTACTCTGTACATTATACACTCCTGACCCCTGTTATCTGTACATTACACAATCCTGACCCCTGTACTGTGTACATTACACGCTCCTGACCCCTGTACTCTGTACATTACACACTCCTGACTCCTGCTCTTTTTACATCACATACTCCTGAACCCTGTACTGTGTACATTACACTCTCCTGATCCCTGTACATTACACACTCCCGGACCCTGTAATTTATACATCACACACTCCTGACCTTTGTACATTACACACTCCTGACCCCTGTAATTTATACATTACACACTCCTGACCCCTGTACTCGGTACATTACACGCTCCTGACCCCTGTACTGTGTACATTACACACTCCTGTACTCTGTACATTATACACTCCTGAGCCCTGTTCCCTGTACATTACATACTCCTGAACCCTGTACTCTGTACATCACACACACCTGGTCCCTGTAATATGTACATTACACACTTCTGACCCCTGTAATCTGTACATTACACACTCCTGACCCCTGTTCCCTGTACATTATACACTCCTTACCCCTGTACTCTGTACATTATACACTCCTGACCCCTGTAATCTGTACATTACACACTCCTGACCCCTATTCCCTGTACATTACATACTCCTGAACCCTGTACTCTGTACATTACACACTCCTGACCCCTCTGCTCTGTACATTACACACTCCTGACCCCTGTAATCTGTACATTACACACTCCTGACCCCTGCACTCTGTACATTAGACACTCCTGACCCCTGTTCCCTGTACATTACATACTCCTGAACCCTGTGCTGTGTATATTACACACTCCTGACCCCTGTACTCTGTACATTATACATTCCTGACCCCTGTACTCTGTACATTACACACTCCTGACCCCTGTAATATGTACATTACACACTCCTGACCCCTGTACTCTGTACATTACACACTCCTGACCCCTATTCCCTGTACATTACATACTCCTGAACCCTGTACTCTGTACATTACACACTCCTGACCCCTCTGCTCTGTACATTACACACTCCTGACCCCTGTAATCTGTACATTATACACTCCTGACCCCTGCACTCTGTACATTACACACTCCTGACCCCTGTACTCTGTACATTACACACTCCTGAGCCCTGTTCCCTGTACATTACATACTCCTGAACCCTGTACTCTGTACAGTACACACACCTGGTCCCTGTAATATGTACATTACACACTTCTGACCCCTGTAATCTGTACATTACACACTTCTGACCCCTGTTCCCTGTACATTATACACTCCTGACCCCTGTATTCTGTACATTATACACTCCTGACCCCTGTAATCTGTACATTACACACTCCTGACCCCTGTAATCTATACATTACACACTCCTGACCCCTATTCCCTGTACATTACATACTCCTGAACCCTGTACTCTGTACATTACACACTCCTGACCCCTCTGCTCTGTACATTACACACTCCTGACCCCTGTAATCTGTACATTACACACTCCTGACCCCTGCACTCTGTACATTAGACACTCCTGACCCCTGTTCCCTGTACATTACATACTCCTGAACCCTGTGCTGTGTATATTACACACTCCTGACCCCTGTACTCTGTACATTATACATTCCTGACCCCTGTACTCTGTACATTACACACTCCTGACCCCTGTAATATGTACATTACACACTCCTGACCCCTGTACTCTGTACATTACACACTCCTGACCCCTATTCCCTGTACATTACATACTCCTGAACCCTGTACTCTGTACATTACACACTCCTGACCCCTCTGCTCTGTACATTACACACTCCTGACCCTTGTAATCTGTACATTATGCGCTCTGCACTCTGTACATTACACACTCCTGACCCCTGTACTCTGTACATTACACACTCCTGACCCCTGTTCCCTGTACATTACATACTCCTGAACCCTGTGCTGTGTATATTACACACTCCTGATCCCTGTACTCTGTACATTATACATTCCTGACCCCTGTACTCTGTACATTACACACTCCTGACCCCTGTTCTCTGTACATTACACACTCCTGACCTCTGCACTCTGTACATTACACACTCCTGATCCCTGTGCTCTGTGTGATAGTCACACAAGTTTTAAGCCCCACCCACTGTTAGTGCAATTTTGCAACACGCATAATTTGCAACTGCATTAACCACCTCATTTTTTTCCTCTGGATCATCGGAGCTGAAGCCCCTCTCCAGGAAAAAAATCTTATCTATGGCCCTGGTTAACATGGTTATTGGCATGTGCTAATATGCCTCGTATTAAAGCGGAACTAAAGTCCTTGATACTTACCTTTCCTGTAATGGCCTGACATTCCTTTGTAAATTTGCAGCTTTCATAAAAATTATTTCTGGTGATTCTGCCATAAAGATCCTTGTTCGGGCACTTCCTGTTATAGCGTCACAATGTGATGTCCACATCTCCTAATTGTGCTCTTGCGTTGTCACCTGGGCACGCGGGCTCCCCATATAGACTTCAACAGTGGTCGTTTCAACACACATTACACAGACATGGCCCACCGTTGTCACCATCAGGAGACTCACCCTGAGAAACACCATGCGGCCATTACAGTGCATGTAGACAGGAAGCAACTGCAAAGAGGCGGCATGAGATCAGCAGCACTGAAATGTAACAAAGGATGAAAAAAAGGGTGAAGATGAAGATGTTATTTTGAAAAATGACAGTTGTATAAGATATGCAGCGCACAGAGCGGACTAAACGTCTTCCAGTTGGGCCTTTTCTATCTGCTTTGAGAACACTATAGAAACCCTTTAACATCGCTATCTTCTTCAGCAGCTCGTTTAGCGCAGATTATAGGACTCCGCGCCCTGATTGATGGGGACGGCCGCAGATAGCGAGAACAATAAATATTTTACACGCCAGTAAAAAAAAAAAAAGAAAAAAAATGACATTTTTATGCAGCGTTTCACTATCTGGAGCATAAATAGGAGGTAAATGGCGGTGTGTATCCGGCTCTCCGGCGCCGGAACATAGATCATGTCCTAATGACAGGTCTGGGAATCGGGCTATTGTACACGGCGTTTAACCGGCGGAGAAGAGATATTTTGTGGGAGGTGAGGAAATGGATGGTTTCATGCACGGCGTAATTGTGCGGCGCTGTCTGCAAGCAGATTCGACTCCGTGAATCATAAGCGCGCCCGGAAAAGATTGGAATTACATTCATCAAAGTATATCAATGAAAATATGAATATGGGTGCGTTGTCACATCATTAGAAGTGCCGCTTCACAACCCCCATGTTTGACTCAGCGGCGGTTCGCTGGTAATCGGCGAAAAATAAAAAAAAACCCGAATCCGAGCGCTATTAAAGTCAATGGTGATGGAATTTGGGTGGGCTTTAGTCCCAGTCCCGCCGCAGTCCCGCTGCTAAATGACAGATCCTGACTGCGGTAATAGCACAGGAAGTACTGCGTGATGTCATTGATCACATTTGGCCAATGATGTCCCAGGATTCTTGGTGGTAAATTAAAACAAACAAATCCAAAAAATACTCTCCACACCACCATTCCCAGTTAATTTATGTTGTAAATTAAATGGCCGCAGCTGGAAATCTGTCATTTAGCGGCAGGAGCACAGCATGTACTGCGAGTCAGGCGAATAGACATGGATTACCTCACTGAACAACATGACTGGTGCTGGATTTATTTCCGGGGACAATGATTT
This sequence comes from Aquarana catesbeiana, assembly GCF_042186555.1. Classification (NCBI taxonomy): domain Eukaryota; kingdom Metazoa; phylum Chordata; class Amphibia; order Anura; family Ranidae; genus Aquarana; species Aquarana catesbeiana. The sequence continues at coordinate 11,798,762 of NC_133330.1, forward strand.
TTTTTGTTAAAGCCGTTAATTATTTTTGTTTTACTTGATCCAAAAACTTTTAATTCAGTGCTGGCATTTTTATTAACTTGTGAGATTGGGTAAGGGGTACTAATGTACCACTGTACTAATACTTGTATAATTGGGTGGACATCTGACCACCCCTTTAATAAAAAAGGGGGCTTCCAGATTCCACCATAAGCCCCCCCATTTTTCTAATACCCCCACCCAGGGAGTACCTACAGGGCTCACAGGGGTCGCATGCTCCAGATATCCTGTGCAGCTCCCATAGGCGTGCGCAGCCTATTGCATTAGGGCAGGGATCGTCAAACTACGGCCCTCCAGCTGTTGCAGAACTACACATCCCATGAGGCATTGTAAAACTCTGACATTCACAGACATGACTAGGCATGATGGGAATTGTAGTTCCTGAACAACTGGAGGGCCGTAGTTTGAAGACCCCCATGCATTAGGGTGTGCAGCTCAAACACACGTGCGTTCATATAGTTTTAATTGTATATGTAATATATATTGAGCGGCACAGTGGTGTAGTGGTAGCACTCTCACCTAGCAGTAAGAAGGGTCGCTGGTTCGAATCCCAACCACGACACTACCTGCCTGGAGTTTGCATGTTCTCCCTGTGCCTGCGTGGGTTTCCTCCGGGTACTCCGGTTTCCTCCCACACTCCAAAGACATGCTGGTAGGTTAATTGAATCCTGTCTAAATTGTCCCTAGTATGTATGAATGTGAGTTAGGGACCTTAGATTGTACGCTCCTTGAGGGTAGGGACTGATGTGAATGTACAATGTATATGTAAAGCGCTGTGTAAATTGACAGCGCTATATAAGTACCTGAAATAAATATATATGTATTTTTACACAATATTTATACATATATATATATATATATATATATATATATATTTATTTATATTATATATTTATATATTTATATATATTATATATATTTTTTATTTATATATTTTTATTTATATATATATTTATTTATACAAAAATAATATATATATTTATTATTTATATTATTTATTTATTTTTTTGTATAAAAATAAATATAAAAGTTCAGGTTAATATTCAAATTCTATTTAATGTACAGTTGTGCTTGGCAGCATCTGCCGACTGAGTAATTCAACCCAAGAAAGTGTGAATGTGCAATTAGCAGCCACATTTACCAGAGAATGACTTGCTAATCCTTGAGACAGGGGGGTCAATATTTATTCCCCACAGGAGATGTGATGATATTTACATAGGATATGTACTTATACCCTCTAATTAGGCCCTTGTAAGGCTCGTACTACAATAGGATGCCATTAAGTTAACACGGCTGTACTATGGGTAGGTTACCCATGACATATCCTGGACTTCAGGTACAGAACATTGGTAGTGACTGGGAACCAAAGAGCATGTTGGCTTCTATTCATGTGATGAGAAGAACATCCCTGAACATGTGAAGAGTGATACACACTTATTACTAGCTGTTCAATACAACAAATGAAAGAATTCAGAGGATAGATGAAAAGCACTACACCCCCCTCTCTCCTTGCCTTCTGCAGAGCCGCACACACACACACACTGCTAAAGTCTGTGCCCCCAACTCCCCCCTTACCAGTGGCATTTCCTGAGTCCCGGCGCATCCTCCTCACCTCAGGTTGTTGCGTTGTCGGCACTGCAGGGGCAGAAGCTGGGAGGCGGGGCACTCGGAGGTGGAGCAGGGAGGAAAAATCTACCTCCTCCTCCTCTGCCTGGGACAGTCCTGGCAAATACTTTTCTCGGACAAAGGGCAGTGGTGGACTGGAAGCCCCGCGGTGGCAGCGGGCAGGTCTTGTTTAAAAACAGTGGGGTTAATCCAGCCCCGATACTACCTCTATAGTTGTGGCTATAGCATCCCTGACAGCAGGCGGCGGAGTGATATTCAGCTGTCAGGGATGCAGTAGCCGGAACTATAGAAGTAGCATCGGAAAATGCGGCCGCTTGCCTGCTCACTCCGCGTTCATTGTCTGCACTCACAGGAGTTATACAGCCAAATAAAAAACAGTCCCACTCGCATAGTCGCAGCGTTCCCATTGTCCATCAGCAGAGGTGCCAGAATGGGGATCCTGCCAGCAAAAAAGCCCTGGGGTGTACCTGGGCATTAGGGTGTGCCCAGGCACACCCGGCACACCCCGTGCGCACGCCTATGGCAGCTCCCCTGTACACCTGCATAGGAGGGGCAGCATAAATAGGAACTAATGGAACCAGTGGCGGAACTACCAGGGTCACAAAGGTCACACTTGCAACCAAGCCCTGGTGTTCCGCCACTGTGGAGGTGCTCCAAGACGACAGGAAGGGGGCCCACCGCAGAACATGTGAAAGGGTCCCACTGTGGGACCATACTAAAGGGCCCAAAACGGGAGTAAAGGACCCCAGGATCAGTGGGAAGGCCATTGGCCAGAGGGAAGGGTCCAGGTCGTGGGTCAGGGTGCGCTTCATGGTTTTCTGCACCGGAACCATGAAGGTTCTAGTTTTGCCTCTGCCCCGCCTCCTTTTTATGGGCATACAAAGGTGGGGAACAGGCCACTGACTCTCAACACTGGGACAAGGGTACAATGGAGGTTATGCTACTCCCCTTTGCAAAGTCCCCCCCCCCCCATTTTGAAAGGACATGGCCTGGTCTGGTGCAGGAAGAGGTGGCGGGGGGGTAGGCTTGCCACCCTCCCTTTCCTGGCCACCAAGGCTGCATTCCCAGATAAGGGCCTGGTTTGAATAATATGGTAGAATATGGAATATTCGAGCCAGACCCTTATCTGAGCATGCAGCCTGGGTGGCCCGAAAAGGGAGAGTGCAGTGAACCTGGGCCTTCCTACCTCTTTCTGCACAAAACCAGGCCACAGCCTTTCAACATGAAAGGGGGGGGGCTTGAAAAGTGGGGCAGCATAACCTCCCTCACCCATTGTACCCTTTCCCAGTGCTGAGAGGCAATGGCCTCTTACCCACCTCTGTATGCCCAGTAAAATGGGGGGGGCGGGCTTAGGTGGAATTTTGGAAGTCCCCTGTACAAGTCTCTTCCTTTTTTGGGCATACAGAGATGGGAAAAGGGCCATTGTTCCTCAACATTGGGACAAGGGTGCTTTGCGATGGGTAGGGGAGGTTTTGGCACCCCCCCACCCCCCCGCCAAAGTTGAAAAGACATGACCTGGTTTAGTACAGGCAGGTGGGTGGGGGGGGGGGCGCAGGCTCACTGCCCTTCCTTGTCTGGACATCCAGGCTGCACATCCTGATATGGGTCTGATTGGAATAATAAAGGAAACCCTATGCCATTTTTATGTTATTTTGGTAACAATACATTGCTGAATTATAAGCCAGCCCTTTACTGGGTTATAATTTAACAATGATAATACCTGCTGGCTTTAACTCTTTGGCACTGGCTCCTTGCATCCCATCTTTCAGAGCTTCTTAAAGGGATGCCGAGTTTCCGCTTGTATAACATTATGATTGGGTGTTGCAGAGGTCACATGATTGAGAGCGTTGCCCACCGGCCCTCGATAATAAATGGTGACTGGTAGCTGTCGGTAACATCTTGGTACCTTAGCTGAGAGCGTCCCCAGCACAGAACTGTATAGCCGCCTATACTATATATGCATACAGTCAACGTTAAGGACCACAGGGCCATGCAAACGTCTAAGCAGGGGTTAGTGTCCACCTTAGTTAGGAGGACTCCCGCTGGGATTTCTGCTACTTTTCTTGATTTCCATTGGTGTTTTACCAAATGGAATTATGGCAGGCATGTTTGCGTGGACAAGGTGCTGCTACCTCAATTTGTATTATTACATGCATCAACGGCATCTGGTCATTGTGGAATGGAGGGACTTTCCTGACCACAGTTACTGTCTGCAGAGTCCCTCTGTTAATTTTTCAAAAGCCACAGTTGGTTATTTCCATACGATGTATGTATTATTGTTATTCAGTTGGTAACAGTTTAAGTGATCGGCCCGGTGTAATACCTCTATGCTGTATATTAATGTTATTTTTTTATGTATCTTCTGCATGCCAGTGTTAATAGGGGGGCAATATACAGTTGTGCTCATAAGTTTACATACCCTGGCAGAATTTATGATTTTTTGGTCATTTTTCAGAGAATATGAACGATAACACAAACATTTTCTTTCACTCATGGTTAGTGTTTGGCTGAAGCCATTTATTATCAATCAACTGTGTTTACTTTTTTTAAATCATAATGACAACAGAAACTACCCAAATGACCCTGATCAAAAGTTTACATACCCCAGTTCTTAATACCGTGTATTGCCCCCTTTAACATCAATGACAACTTGAAGTCTTTTGTGGTATTTGTGGATGAGGCTCTTTATCTTCTCAGATGGTAAAGCTGCCCATTCCTCTTGGCAAAAAGCCTCCAGTTCCTGTAAATTCTTGGGCTGTCTTGCATGAACAGCACGTTTGTGATATCCCCAGAGTGGCTCAATGATACTTTATTCTGCTGTAGCCAATGACAGGTCGACTTGGCCTTGTGTTTTGGATCATTGTCATGTTGGAATGTCCAGGTACGTCCGATGCTCAGCTTCCTGGCTGATGAATGCAAATGTTCCTCCAGTATTTTTTGATAACATACTGCATTGATCTTGCCATCAATTTTGACCAAATTTTCTGTGCCTTTGTAGCTCACACTTCCCCAAAACATCAGCGATCCACCTCCGTGTTTCACAGTAGGAATGGTGCACCTTTCATCATGGGCCTTGTTGACTCCTCTCCAAATGTAGTGTTTATGGTTGCGGCCAAAAAGTTCAATTTTGGTCTCATCACTCCAAATGACTTTGTGCCAGAAGGTTTGAGGCTTGTTTCTGTGCTGTTTGGCCTATTGTAAGCGGGATACTTTGTGGCATTTGTGTAGTAATGGCTTTCGTCTGGCGACTCCACCATGCAGCCCATCTTTCTTCAAGTGCCTCCTTATTGTGCATCTTGAAACAGCCACACCACATGTTTTCAGAGAGTCCTGTATTTCACCTGAAGTTATTTGTGGGTTTTTCTTTGAATCCCGAACAATTTTCCTGGCAGTTGTGGCTGAAATTTTAGTTGGTCTACCTGACCGTGGTTTGGTTTCAACAGAACCCCTCATTTTCCACTTCTTGATTAGAGTTTAACACTGCTGATTGCCATTCTCAATTCCTTGGATATCTTTTTATATCCCTTTCCTGTTTTATACAGTTCAACTACCTTTTCCTGCAGATCCTTTGACAATTCTTTTGCTTTCCCCATCACTCAGAATCCAGAAACATCAGTGCAGCACTGGATGAAAGATGCAAGGGTCTGTCAGGAGTCCAGAAACTCATTGACCGTTTATACACACACACACTAATTACAAGCAAATGGATCACAGGTGAGGATGGTTACCTTTAATAGCCATTCAAAACCTTTTGTGTCAACTTGTGTGCATGTTATCAGGCCAAAATCACCAGGGTATGTAAACTTTTGATCAGGGTCGTTTGGGTAGTTTCTGTTGCCATTATAATTTAAAAAGAGTAAACACAGTTGATTGATAATAAATGGTAGCCAAACACTAATCATGAGTGAAAAAATATTTTTTTGTGTTATTATTCATATTCTCTGAAAAACGGCCAAGAAATCATAAAATCTACCAGGGTATGTAAACTTATGAGCACAACTGTAAGCAGGGATTAGTGCCCCTTTAACTGAGGTCCTTCCCCTGGGTGGATATGGTAGGTGGGGATATCCTGTTCTATATAATCTAGAGCCAGAAAAGCCTGGAGCAGAGGGTGATGGGAAAAGGCAACCCCTAATATTCTAATATGTAAGCCTGTAGCCATAGGAAATGAACCCTCTGGGGTAGGCCCATAAAAAACTTGACTTGACTGGAGAACCCACCTATGGGGCACCTGCAGTGAGGAAAGTACAATGTAGAGTGAATACAATGTAGAGTAGATACAATGTAGAGTGGATACAATGTAGAGTGGATACAATGTAGAGTAGATACAATGTAGAGTAGATACAATGTAGAGTGGATAAAATGTAGAGTAGATACAGTGTATAGTGGGTACAATGTAGATTAGATACAATGTAGAGTGGACACAATGTAGAATAGATCCAATGTAGAATAGATACAGTGTAGAGTGGATACATTTTAGAATAGATACAATGTAGAATATATACAATGTAGAGTGGATACAATGTAGAGCGGATACAAAGGAGAGTGGATATAATGTAGAGAAATATAATTTGTATAATGTAGAGTGGATACAATGTAGGGTAGATACAATATATAGTGGACACAATGTAGAATAGATATAATGTAGAGTAGATACCGTGTAGAGTGGATACAATATAGAATAGATACAATGTAGAGTAGATACAGTGTAGAGTGGATACAATGTAAAGTAGATACAATGTATAGTGGATACAATGTAGAGTAGATACAATGTAGAGTGGATACAATGTAGAGTGGATAAATTGTAGAATAGATACAATGTAGAGTAGATACAATGTATAGTGGATACAATGTAGAGTAGATACAATGTAGAGTAGATACAGTGTAGAATGGATACAATGTAGAATAGATACAATGTAGAGTGGATACAATGTAGAGTAGATACAATGTATAGTGGATACAATGTAGAATAGATACAGTGTAGAGTGGATACAATGTAAAGTAGATACAATGTAGAGTGGATACAATGTAGAGTAGATACAATGTAGAGTGGATACAATGTAGAGTGGATACAATGTAGAGTAGATACAATGTAGAGTGGATACAGTATAGAGTGGATAAATTGTAGAATAGATACAATGTAGAGTGGATACAATGTAAAGTGGATACAATGTAGAGCAGTCACAATGTAGAATAGATACAATGTAGAGTGGATACAATGTAAAGTGGATACAATGTAGAGCAGTCACAATGTAGAATAGATACAATGTAGAATAGATACAATGTAGAACAGATACAATGTATAGTGGATATAATGTATAGTGGATATAGTGGACGCAGTGGAGCGCAGAGCGTGTGTGCGTAGGGACGCTGCACATGCGCGATCGCTTTCACATGCCGATGTGATGTTACTTCTGCTTAGAATTCCATTTTACTATTTTTATCGCCTGACTCATTTGTGGGTTTCTTTGTTTTACATGCAGCATTGCATTTCTTTTTATTAAAGTAACCTACATTATTGCACTATTGGAGTTTTTCCTTTTTTTTTTCTTTTTTTTGCATATTTGCATTTTTGGGCAATCGGGCCTTGGTTTCATTGTATTGGATCTGAACACTGCTTGGTACCTGCAAGGATTTTCAGAGAGGGACAGACTAGGACATCAGGTTATCCCTCTATAGGTCCCAGATTGCAGAGGGACGTACCAGGACATCGGGTCATGGTTTCATAGGATCTCAGATCCAACAAGCGCCTTATGACCCCCCTGAATAAGGGTGGTCGCTGGCTCTCTGGTAAGCCTCTTATCTTTCTGTGGTGACTGGTTTCACGTGGTCACTTCACCTATTGGATCCATGCTTCATGAGGATCTCTTCTTATGAATTCTTATCACCAATGAACTTTCTGCATATGTGTTTAATTTGCACTTTATTCTTGCTTGCAATTTAGACATTTTTGTTTTTTGCATCTTATTATATTCACATAAATATTGTACGGTCTACATTTACACATCTGCACCTTTTCTAGTTTGTATATATTTACATTTGATATTTTCTAGCGCTGCACTCTTTATTATATATTCATTTATGTGCCTAGTATCTGGGTTATAGTACTTAGCTGATTGTTTTGCTGTTTTTACCAAGCATAGATATCACTCTCATTTTATATTTTAACCAGAATAGATACAATGTAGAGTGGATATAATGTAGAGTGGATACAATGTAGAGTAGATATAATGTAGAGGGGATACAATGTAGAGTAGATATAATGTAGCGTGGATACAATGTAGAGTAGATATAATGTAGAGTAGATATAATGCAGAGTGGATACAATGTAGAGTAGATATAATGCAGAGTGGATACAATGTAGAGGGGATACAATGTAGAGGGAATACAATGTAGAGGGGATACAATGTAGAGTGGATACAATGTAGAGGGGATACAATGTAGAGGGGATACACTGTAGAGGGGATACAATGTAGAGTAGATACAATGTAGAATAGATATAATGTAAAGTGGATACAATGTAGAGTAGATATAATGTAGAGTGAATACAATGCAGAGTAGATATAATGTAGAGTGGATACAATGTAGAGTGGATACAATGTAGAGTGGATACAATGCAGAGTAGATATAATGTAGAGTAGATATAATGTAGAGTGGATACAATGTAGAGTAGATAGAATGTAGAGTAGATATAATGTAGAGTGGATCCAATGTAGAGTAGATCCAATGTAGAGTGGATACAATGTAGAGTAGATATAATGTAGAGGGGATACAATGTAGAGTAGATATAATGTAGAGTGGATACAATGTAGAGTGGATACAATGTAGAGTAGATATAATGTAGAATAGATATAATGTAGAGTGGATACAATGTAGAGTAGATATAATGTAGAGTGGATACAATGTAGAGGGGATACAATGTAGAGTAGATATAATGTAGAGGGGATACAATGTAGAGTAGATATAATGTAGAGTGGATATAATGTAGAGTGGATACAATGTAGAGTAGATATAATGTAGAGTGGATACAATGTAGAGTGGATACAATGTAGAGTAGATATAATGTAGAGTGGATACAATGTAGAGTAGATATAATGTAGAGTGGATACAATGTAGAGTGGATACAATGTAGAGTAGATATAATGTAGAGTGGATACAATGTAGAGTAGATATAATGTAGAGTGGATACAATGTAGAGTAGATACAATGTAGTAGTAGGTAGTCACTCAATAATCTGTTATGCAATATTTTTTATAATGTCACATAAGGCACCACCAGCAGTTCTTTGTAGTTGCAGCCACCTCTCCAGAAAGACGCCCAGAATTCCACCACCCGCTTAATTTTGATTAATTTCAACCAATCTACCGTGACGCCTGTGTTTGTTTTCACTTTTCTAATCAAGAGGTTTGGGGGAACACAGAAAATTAAATATACAGCAGCGTTTAACTCGGCAGCGCGGTCTGATTGGTTTCTATGGCAACTGCATCATTACTTCAGATGTACATGGAGACAAGGATGATGGGGGGAGGTGATGGAGGGGGTGGGGGGGGATTGATTGCTGGGCTTGGAAAGTTTTGTCACTACACGTATCAATGTTTTCTACGTTTATAGGTGCAGACACATTCAGTGAAATATGCAGAATTTATATACCTGGCGGGACATAAGAAATCTGATCCAGCCAACCAGAGGGACATCGGAGTGAAACCATGGATGGAAGGACCAAATCTTATTTATTGCTCTACCCCCCCCCCAACCAACACATCACACTTACTACTGAAATCTGTGTAATAAAATCATAAACATTAAAACAATGAATTTGTTACATTTCATATATATTTAGTTTAATTTAAATGTAAAAACACATATAAAACATGTGTGAAAAAAACATCACAAAAACAGAATGTAATGATTTGCAAAACTCATAAACCCAAATTTTATTTACAACAGAAAATAGAAAACATCGAATGTCATTTTGAAATTGATGGTAGTAGCACATCTCCAGAAAGTTGGGACAGGACAACAAAAAACTGGCAAAGTACAACCCCAATTCCAAAAGAGTTGGGGTGAAGCCATGTTTGGCACGGTGTAGCCTCTCTTCTTCTGTAAATGTCTGGGAACTCAGGAGACTAGATGCTGGAGTTTTGGGGAGGAATGTTGTCTCATTCTTGCCTGATATAGGATTCTAACTGCTCAACAATCCTGGGTCTTCTTTGTTGTATTTTTCTTTCCAAGATGCACCAAATATTTTTAATTGGTAAAGGTCTGGACTGCAGGCAGGCCAGTGAAGCACCCAAGACTCTTCTACTAGGAAGCCATGCTGTAGTCATAGATGCAGTATGCAATTTAGCATTGTCCTGCTGAAATATGCAAGGCCTTCCCTGAAAAAGAGGTCACCTGGAAGGGAGGTTCTAAAACCTGGATATATGTTTCAACATTGATGATGCCTTTCCAGGTGTGCAAGCTGCCCATTCCACACACACTAATTCCCCCCCCCCCATACTATTAGAGATACCGGCTTTTGAACAAGCCGGAAGGTCCTCCTAATCTTTAGTCTAGAGGACGCTACGCCCATGGTTGCCAAAATAATGTAAAATTTGGATTCATCTGACCAAAGAACAGTTTTCCACTTTGCAACAGACCATTTTAACCACTTGCTGACCGGCCTATAATAAAAAATAAGATATTTGTTGGACGTTAAATACGTTAAATACCGGGGTTATGGAAGCAGCTAGCTATTTTTTCTTTACTATAGGCAATTCTCTTTCTGATAAAAGTGGTTCTGCAGGCAGATTCGCCACGGGATCACTTTAAGTAGAGGTGGGAGGAATGGCTCCCCTCCTGCCTCTTCCTGGTCATTCCTGGGCTTACCTGACTGATTGGTGAACCCTGGGGGTTGATCTGATGCTGGTAGTAGCTGGGTATGAAGAAGAGTGAGGCACCACTCATCTCTATGCCCTTGGAGGACCAGAGCGACGTCATGCGTCACTTCCGGTTCCCAGGCCATTGTAAATAAATATAAATATAAATATATATATATATATATATATATATATATATATATATACATACATACATACATATATATATATATATATACATACATATATATATATATATATATATATATATATATATATATATATATATATATATATATATATATATATATATATATATATATATAATGCAAAGGTTTTTATTTATTTATTTATCTATATTTTTTTTGCTTTTGTAGGTAAATTAAAGATTTGGGGTCTTTTTGACCCCAGATCTCGCAATAAAGAGAATCTGTCATCCTTATTTCTATTACAAGGGATGTTTATATTCCTTGCAATAGGAATAAAATTGATAAATAAAATAAAGGGACAGTGTAAAAATAAAAAGTAAAATAAATAAGAATTTTTTTTTTTTAAAGAGCCCCACCCCTGTGTGCTCTCACACAGAAATGAAAATGAACGCATACGTAAGTTGTGCAAGCATAGGTAAACAGTGTTTGCACCATGCATGTGAGGTATCGCCACGAATGTTATGCCCCGTACACACGGTCGGATTTTCCGATGGCAAATGTGTGATAGGACCTTGTTGTCGGAAATTCCGACCGTGTGTGGGCTCCATCACACATTTTCCATAGGAAATTCCGATACACAAAGTTTGAGAGCTTGCTATAAAATTTTCCGTTAACAAAATCCGTTGTCGGAAATTCCGATCGTGTGTACACAGATCCGACGCACAAAGTGCCACGCATGCTCAGAATAAATAAAGAGATGAAAGCTATTGGCTATTGCCCCGTTTATAGTCCCGACGTACGTGTTTTACGTCACCGCTTCCAGAACGATCGGATTTTCCAACAACTTTATGTGACCGTGTGTATGCAAGACAAGTTTGAGCCAACATCCGTCAGAAAAAATCCATGGATTTTGTTGTCGGAATGTCCGATCAATGTCCGATCGTGTGTACAGGGCATTAGAGCGAGAGCAAAAATTCTAGTGCTAGACCTTCACTGTAACTCTAAACTGGTAACCTGTAAAAATGTTTAAAGTGTCATCTATGGAGATTTTTAAGTACTGTACTTAGTCGTCATTCCACAAGCATTCGCAATTTTAAAGCATGACATGTTAGGTATCTATTTACTTGGCATAACAACATCTTTTATTTTTTACAACAAAAATTAATCAAAGTATATTTTTCCCCAAAAAAAAGCATTTGTAAGACCGCTGACCAAATGCTGTGTGATATTGCAGTGATTGCCATTTTATTCCCTAGGGTCTCTGCTAAAAAAAATATACATATAATGTTTGGAGGGTTCTAAGTAGTTTTCTAGCAAAAAATACTGATTTAAACCCTTTAAACAAAAAGTTCTAGAAAAGGTCTGGTCAGCAAGCGGATGAGCTTTGGCCAAAGAGAAGATGGCGTCGTTTCTGGATCATGTTCAGATATGGCCTCTTCTTTGCATGGTAGAGCTTTACCTTGTTTTTTTTTTTTGGTAGCCCGGTGAACTGTGTTCACAGACAGTGATAAAGTTTTCTTGAGCCCATGCAGCGATGTTCATTACAGAATTTTACACACACTCCTAGCAGCTTCAGCTGGGAGTAGACTGCACAAGCCTGTACAGCCACCCAATCACTTTTTGTTACCCACCAGAGTGTGCCCCCTGGCATGACTACCCCCATACCTCCCAACATTTTGAGATGGGAATGAGGGACACCTACTAACAAAAGTATGTAGGCCTAGGACACACCCCCTGTCACACCTCCCTTAACTGCTTGCCGCCTGCCCACCGCCAAATGATGGCAGGGTGGTGCGGCTCTCGTTCTGGGACGACGTTATATGACGGAGGTTGTCTTTGGGAAATAGACGTATGAGTGCTGCCAGCATTGCTGCAGAGGTTGAAGGGGTGGGGGGTCAGCCTGTCAGTGCTCAGACCATACGCCACACACTGCATCAAATTGGTCTGCATGGCTGTCATGCCAGAAGGAAGCCTCTTCTAAAGATGATGTACAAGCAAGTCCACAAACAGTTTGCTGAAGACAAGCAGACTAAGGACATGGATTACTGGAACCATGTCCTGTGGTCTGATGACACCAAGATAAACTTATTTGGTTCAGATGGTGACAAGCGTGTGTGGGGGCAACCAGGTGAGGAGTACAAAGACAAGTGTGTCTTGTCTACAGTCAAGCATGGTGGTGGGAGTGTCATGGTCTGGGGCTGCATGAGTGCTGCCGGCACTGGGGAGCTACAGATCATTGAGGGAACCATGAATGCCAACATGTACTGTGACATACTGAAGCAGAGCATGATCCCCTCCCTTCAGAGACTGGGCCGCAGGGCAGTATTCCAACATGATAACGACCCCAAACACACCTCCAAGACCACCACTGCCTTGCTAAAGAAGCTGAGGGTAAAGGTGATGGACTGGCCAAGCATGTCTCCAGACCTAAACCCTATTGATCATCTGTGGGACATCCTCAAACAGAAGGTGGAGGAGCGCAAGGTCTCTAACATCCACCAGCTCCGTGATGTCGTCATGGAGGAGGGGAAGAGGACTCCAGTGACAACCTGTGAAGCTCTGGTGACCTCCATGCCCAAGAGGGTTAAGGCAGTGCTGGAAAATAATGGTGGACACACAAAATATTGACACTTTCGGCCCAATTTGGACATTTTTCAGGGGTGTACTGACTTTTGTTGCCAGCGGTTTAGACATTAATGGCTGTGTGTTGAGTTATTTTGAGGGGACAGCAAATTTACACTGTTATACAAGCTGTACACTCACTACTTTACATTGTAGACAAGTGTCATTTCTTCAGTGTTGTCACATGAAAAGATAGAAGAAAAGATTTACAGAAATGTGACTGAAGGGTATACCGTACTTACTTTTGTGAGAAACTGTATATCAATGAATATATAAATACCCCCCAATAATTTGCTACATTGAAATACCAATAGATATATAATAAAATAAAGAAGAATGTATATGGATGAACCCACAGTATACTGGTAATACGACCACGAATGTTCTCCTGCATGTGACAAAACAATTATGTACAGTGAGTGACAAAAAACACCTCTCTATTGCAACATACATAGTAACCAGTTCTACAAACAAAGTTTCCGCTGTGAAAAAAACATCACAAAACAAAAGTCCATACATTCCTGAGGTTCACACTAGTGCAGTTTCAGATGTGACTTGAGTGACACAGAACCACATGGCAAATCACATCGTTTTCAATGGTGTCCGCCCTTATCAATGTGACTCAGCACGGAGCGGTTTTGGAAAAGCTTCCTGTACTGCTTTGGTGCAATTCCAGTGTGATTTTGGCCTCATAGAATATACAAACCTTAACAAAATTGCACCCAAGTAGCACTATATAATCGCACTGAAAGTCCAATCAAAATCATATCCTAGCTTCGCCCATTTAAAAAGACCTCTCCCACCACCTATAAAAGGGATCCTGTGGCCAATCTGCAGCTGGGACAGGGGCGTTGCTAGGTGGCAAAAAAAACAGGGGCTTCAGCCCGAAGTCTGAGCCCAGCACCGGGGAGGGGGGGTTTGGTACCTACCTAATGCGTGCTGACCTACTTGACACTGACCTACCTGAAACTCACTGACCTACATGACATACACTGACCTACACGACATACACTGACCATTACACTGACCTACCTGACATACACTCACCTACCTGACACACACTGACCTACCTGACATACACTAACCTACCTGACACACACTGACCTACCTGACCCACACTGACCTACCTGACATACACTCACCTACCTGACCCACACTGACCTACCTGACATACACTAACCTACCTGACACACACTGACCTACCTGACCCACACTGACCTACCTGACATACACTGACCTACCTGACATACACTCACCTACCTGACATACACTCACCTACCTGACCAGACTTCAGGTGTCCTTCTGCAGCTCAGCGGCGCACCCATCACACAGTACCTGACATACACTGACCTACCTGACATACACTGACCTACCTGACCCACACTGACCTACCTGACATACACTAACCCACCTGACACACACTGACCTACCTGACCCACACTGACCTACCTGACATACACTGACCTACCTGACCCACACTGACCTACCTGACATACACTAACCTACCTGACACACACTGACCTACCTGACCCACACTGACCTACCTGACATACACTCACCTACCTGACATACACTGACCTACCTGACCCACACTGACCTACCTGACATACCCTCACCTACCTGACATACACTGACCTACCTGACCCACACTGACCTACCTGACATACACTCACCTACCTGACATACACTCACCTACCTGACATACACTGACCTACCTGACCAGACTTCAGGTGTCCTTCTGCAGCTCAGCGACGCACCCATCACACAGTAGAGTAGGCTCCAGGCAGCTCCAGGCATGATGAGGAGAGCGCCGAGTGGGGTCGGGATCTTCTGACAGTGGCGCAGCAGCCGCATTGTAATTCCCGCCTTCTGGAGCCTGCAGCGCCTATGATGGACGTCACATGTCCCCCGGTCCCGGAATTGGACCAGTGGGACGTCCATCAGTGCTGAAGGCTCCAGAAGGCGGAACCTGCTATCACACTCGGCCGCACTCGGGATCAGTTTGGTCCCCGCTCGGCGGCGGTGCTCGGGGCTAATAATAGAACCATGCATGCCCGAGACCCGGGGCTTTTTGGGGACCCACTCGGGGCTCCAGCCACTGTCAGCCCCCCCCCGCCCATGCCACTGAGCTGGGATCACTTTTATCAGAAAGCCGGCTGACCTGAGGAAAAAAAAAAAGATATCTATCTGCAGCCATAACCTCGGTATTTAACTGTAAAGTAATGACATACTTTTACAGTTAGGAGGTCGGCAAGTGGCTAGGCAAGAAATGCAGAAGTGGGAGCGGGTACCTGTCAGGAAAAGGTACCGGCTCCCCAAAAAAAAAAAAAAAAAAAAACTTTCAAAAGTGGTAGAGGAGCGGAGAAGGATGAGCAGACCATTTTAAGTGCTTGCCGACAAGCCATCCTGGTTATACTGCGGCAGGTTAGCACGGCTGCGCGAATCGCCGTAGGTGTATATCAGCCACTTTAAGAGCCACGATGTCCACCAGCAACCCACGATCGCTCCTCAGAGAGCCAGAACGAGGATCTGTCAATGTAAACAGACAGATCCCTGTTCTGATAGGGGAGTAGAGAGAGATCTCCTGTTCCTAGTGATTAGGAACAGCGATCTCTCTCCTCCTCCAGTCAGTCCCCTCCCCCAATAGTTAGAAAGAAACACCTCCCTAGTGAACATTTAACCCCTTGATCGCCCCCTAATGTTAACCCCTTCCCTGCCAGTGATATTTATACAGTAATCAGTGGCTATTTTTAGCTCTGATTGCTGTATAAATGTCAATGGTCTCAAAAAAGTGTCACAAGAGTCCAATCTGTCCACCGCAATGTCGCAGTCCCGCTAAAAATAGCAGATCGCTGCCATTGCTAGTAAAAGTTAAATAAAAATGCCATAAATCTATCCCCTATTTTGTAGACGCTATAACTTTTGCGCAAACCAATCAATATACGCTTATTGCGATTTTGTTTACCAAAAATATGTAGAAGAATACGTATCGACCTAAACTGAGGGGGAAAAAAAGGTTTTTTATATTTTTTTGGGGGGGTATTTGTTATAGCAAAAAGTAAAAAATATTTTTTTTTCAAAATTGTCGCTATTTTTTTGTTTATAGCG
This sequence comes from Aquarana catesbeiana, assembly GCF_042186555.1. NCBI lineage: Eukaryota > Metazoa > Chordata > Amphibia > Anura > Ranidae > Aquarana > Aquarana catesbeiana. The sequence continues at coordinate 11,815,161 of NC_133330.1, forward strand.
CAAAAAATAAAAACCGCAGAGGTGCTCAAATACCACCAAAAGAAAGCTCTATTTGTGGGAAAAAAAGGACATTAATTTTGTTTGGGTACAAAGGCGCACGAACGCGCAATTGTCAGTTAAAGCGACGCAGTGCCGTATCGCAGAAAATGGCCCGGTCATTAAGGGGGGGGAAATCCTTCCTGGGGCTGAAGTGGTTAAGTGAAATTCTGATTTAAGCCTAGGTTCACACCGATGCAACTCTGCGAGCCGGATTTTGCACCCGGCATGGAAAGCCCAATTAACTTGGATGGGTTTGCCGCGCCTCCAGAAACGCAGCAAAAAATGTCCCTGCACCATTTCTGAAATCGCAGCCTGCATGGAAATCGCAAGTGCAATGCAGTTCCCAGTGCGGATGCGATTTCCGATGTGTGCTGCATCCCATTAGGAGTAATGGCACACGCACGCAATGCAGCACTTTTTTCTGTGCAGATGGTTGCGGATGTGAGTACAGGTGCAGACCCGCAGGGGGAGCCACCCACACAGATGTGGTCCAAGCCTAAATGAACAGCATAGTAGCAAAAAGCTTCTACTATATTGTTTACCCCATGTACATTTAGTGCGACAGGGCGGCCTCTCTGTGCATGATCACATACCTAATGCATGATCTGACACTTCTGGGTCTGGGGCGTGCACGCGCGCCACCGGCGACCCCCCCTTCCCGCTGTGATTGGACACAGCGGAAGGCAATCAGCGGGTCCTGCTGACTCAATGCCCACTGGGACCCGCCGATCACTCGGGACACAAGCAGAATGGCAGTCTGTCTATGTAAACAAGGCAGATTGTCATTCGTTCTGTCAGTGGGGAAAGCACTGATCCTGTGCTAAGCAGGAACACAGATCTCTGCCTTCCCCTAGTCAAAGCACCTCCCCCCACAGTTAATAAGCACAACTTAGGCATAAATTTAACCCTTTAATCGCCCCTGATGTTAACCCCTTCCCTGCCAGTGTCATTATTAGTACAGTGACAGTGCCTATTGTTTAGATCACTGTATTAGTGTCACTAGTCCCCAAAAAGTGTCAAAAGTGTCACTTAGTTTCCGATTTGTCTGCTGCAAGATCGCAGTCCCGCTATAAGTCGCTGATCACTGCCATTACTAGTAAAAAAATTTTAAAAAATTTAAAAAAATAAAAATATCCCATAGTTTGTAGACATGATAATTTTTGCGCAAACCAATCAATATACGCTTATTGGGATTTTTTTTTACCAAAAATATGCAGCAGAATAAATATTGGCCTAAATTGGTGAAGAAATTTTACATTTTTTTATTGGATGTTTTATAGCAGAAAGTAAAAAATATATAGTTTTTTTTTTTTTTTTCAAAATTGTCGGTCTTTGTTTTGTTTATAACGCAAAAAATAAATACCGCAGAGGTGATCAAATACCACCTAAAGAAAGCTCTATTTGTGGGAAAAAAAGGCCAAACATTTTTATTTGGGTACAACGTCATACAGCTGCGCAATTGTCAACGGGGCAAGAGGAGGAGCCAGGAGCGCCGCTGAGGGACCCCAGAAGAGGGGGATTGGGGCCACTCTGTGCAAAAGCAATAGAGGAGGTAAGTATAACTTTTTTTGTTTTGTTTTTTTGCTTTTTTTTTAAAGGAACCTTTAGATATCCTTTAAAGCGGAGCTCCACCGAAAAGGGCACACTCCGCTTGTTTGCTTCCTCCCCTCCGCGGCCACATTTTCGGGGGGATTGGGTACCAATTTTTGACAGGTACCCGTCTCCACTTCTGGGAGACCTCGCCGCGGCGGTCCCCCGGAAGTTCGGCCCCCCTCCTCCTTCCCCTGGCGCCGGGCCATTCGCAAGGCACAGCACGCTTCGCGCTTCACGCATGCGCAGTTGGGAACTGACTGTGAAGCCACATTTCCCCTACAAGGAATGGCATGGGCAGCACCCGAGAACCAATTGAAAAATCAGCCGCGGTACCGACATCGCTGGCTCCCTGGACAGGTAAGTGTCCTAATATTATAAGTCATCAGCTACAGTGACAATGCCGGCGCCGCAGAGAGGAGGGGGAGACGAGCGGGCTTTCGTTCCCCCTCATCGCTGGACCCTGGGACAGGTAAGTGTCCTAATATTATAAGTGATCAGCTACAGTATTTGTAGCTGCTGACTTTTCATTTTTTGGTGGGGGGGCTGGAGCTCCACTTTAAATGTATTTTTTTCTTTTTACAGAAATGTTGCCGTTGATAAACGTTTGCACAAATCCCATGTGCAGGGCCACTGATAAAGCAGTACAGCCAACCCTCCTATTCTGGACCCGGGGTCCCATCAGTTCAAAAGGGGGGGCCCAGGCACCTGCTGACCAGGAGGGCAGGCTGTACTGTGTTATTGAAAAAACTGATTCTTGGCTCTAATATTTGTGCCCCCCACCCTCCCCCGCTGTCTGGGCCCCCCTGTGGGCCCCCCTGTGTCCCCCTCCCGTGCAGCCCTGCCAGCTTCCCTACTCTCTTCTCCTGCCGGAAGCTGCTGCAGGAACACATGGGGATCGGTTTGCGGATGAGCGCGGGGGGGGGGGGGGTTCAGCCCCTGTCAGGCAGGCTGCACTGTGTTATTGAAAAAACTGATCCTTGTTTCTAATATTTGTGCCCCCCCCCCTGCTGTCTGGACCCCCCTGTGGGCCCCTCTGAGTCCCCCTCTCCTGCAGCCCTGCCAGCTTCCCTACTCTCCTCTCCTGCCGGCAGCTGCTGCAGGCACACATGGGGATCGGTTTCAGGATAGGGGGGGGGGGGGGGGCCCTGTCAGGTAGGCTGTACGGGGCCCCATGATTTCTAACCGCAACCCTGATCATGTGACATAAACAGTAGTCAAGAAGCTGCTACTACCTATGTTGTAGAAGAATATTACAACATGCATAAAAATGATAACAAATAATACCAATAATGAATAATAATATAATACCAATAATAAACAATATCCAACAATGTAACCAATTGAGTATCGCATTTTTCTTGTGCCAAAATCGACAACACGCAGGAAAACACCAAAAACTCTGAAATAAATGACACAGGTCCTTTTTTTTTATTTTTTTAAACTCTTTTTTTATTACATTTTTATGTAAAAAAAAAGACATAACATTCACAAATAAGGTGAGTATCGTTCCTAGAATATAATGAAACATTTTAAAAATCCTCCAAAATATGCTCAGATTTCTTAGATTCTAAAGTTCTCTCACCCGTCTCTTCGTCCTCCAACAACCCCACCCCCCCTTCCCCCAAAAAAAAGGGGAGAAAGCCCCCCCCCCCCCCCTGTTACCAACTGTGAAGTTACCAAATTTACCTAAAATTTAGAAGTGAATTGTTTATTCATTTATTTTAAGGACGGGTCCTTTTTCTGATCAATGTCTTGTGTATGGCCGGCATACAGCACTCATGTCTCCTGATCTCAGGAATCTCCATATAACCAATTAGGTAAAACAAAATGTAAATGAAATTAAAATGCAAAAGAAAAAAAAAAATGTTATGCCAAAACAGGTATTTCAGTTTTGACATGTGAGTGGTTGTGTTACTATGTTGTATGTGTGTCTATGTACTCTGTGTGTGTAGAAGGCGTGGTCAGCTCTCAGATCTCGCAGTGATTGATGCATGTATGTCATTAGCTGTTGTGTACATGGAGCGTCCTCAGCTACGGCCCGGCGTGTCTCCCCTCTGTGTACTAACACAGGTAACCAGGCACTAAACCAATAATTACACAAAGTGGCCCATAATTGTGAAGTGGAAGGAAAATGATAAATGATACAAATAAATATGTGAAAAGTGTGGGGGGCATTTGTATTCAGCCCCCTAACTAAAATCTAGTGGAACCAATTCCCTTCAGAAGTCCCCCAATAATTAAATAGAGTCCACCTGTGTGTCATTTAATCTCAGTATAAATACAGCTGTTCTGTGAAACCCTCAGAGGTTTGTTAGAGAACCTTAGTGAACAAACAGCATCATGAAGGCCAAGGAACACACCAGACAGGTCGGGGATAAAGTTGTGGAGAAGTATAAAGCAGGGTTAGGTTATAAAAAATATCCCAAGTTTTGAACATCTCACGGAGCTCTGTTCAATCCATCATCGGAAAATGGAAAGAGTATGGCACAACTGCAAACCTACCAAGACATGGCCGTCCACCTAAACTGACCGGCCGGGCAAGGAGAACATTCATCAGAGAAGAGCCAAGAGGTCCATGGTAACTCTGGAGGAGCTGCAGAGATCCACAGCTCAGGTGGGAGAATCTGTCCACAGGACAACTATTAGTCGTGTTCTCCACAAATCTGCCCTTTATGGAAGAGTGACAAGAAGAAAGACATTGGTGAAAGAAAGTCATAAGAAGTCCTGTTTGTAGTTTGTGAGAAGCCATGTGGAGGACACAGCAAACATGTGGAAGAAGGTGATCTGGTCAGATGAGACCAAAGTTGAACGTTTTGGGCTTAAAGCAAAACGCTATGTGTGGGGAAAACTAACACTGCACATCACCCTGAACACACCATCCCCACTGTGAAACATGGTGGTGGCAGTATCATGTGGTGGGGATACTTTTCTTCAGCAGGGACAGGGAAGCTGGTCAGAGTTGATGGGAAGATGGATGGAGCCAAATACAGAACAATCTTAGAAGAAAACCTGTTAGAGTCTACAAAAGACTTGAGACTGGGGCGGAGGTTCACCTTCCAGCAGGACAACGACCCGAAACATCCAGCCAGAGCTACAATGGAATGGTTTAGATCAAAGCATATTCATGTGTTAGAATGGACCAGTCACAGTCCAGACCTAAATCACATTGAGAATCTGTGGCAAGACTTGAAAATTGCTGTTCACAGACGTTCTCCATCCAATCTGACAGAGCTTGAGATATTCTGCAAAGAAGAAGAATGAGCAAAAATGTCCTCTCTAGATGTGCAAAGCTGGTAGAGACATCCCCAAAAAGACTTGCATCTGTAATTGTAGAGAAAGGGGGTTCTACAAAGTAGAACAAGCTGTCCTGCAGATGTAGCAGTTAAAGGGAGAGGACAAACCCCTTCAAACTAGAAGGGGTGCTTACAATCATCAGCTTTTATGTATTTATATAAAAACCTTTATCCCAAAAGGAAAAAAAAAAACAGCTGTAACTGATTACAGGGCCACTGATAAGACAGTACAGTCAGTCCTCCTGTATTGGGCCCGGGCCCCACCAGTTCAAAATTGGGGCCCGGGCATCTTCTGGGCAGGAGGTCCAGCTGTACTGTTGTATTGCAGATGCCAATCTTCTGCCTCCCCTGCAACACTTCCGGCTTCTCCTCCTCTACCCCCCTCTGACTGCACTGCATGATGATTGGTTCTAACACATGCGCCGCCCCTTCCATCTGCTTTCCGGGCCCCCCTGTGGGCCCCTTACTCCCGCAGCGCTGCTGGCTTCTTTCCTCTACTCTCCTGGGCACACAGGGGGATGTTTTAAGATGGAGAGTGAGGCAAGGGGCTGGTAAATATATCATTTACTGGCCCTTTTCTTTCTTGAATGAACACAGTGAGCGATCGGTACCAATCTCTCCTGTGTCCATTCATCCCTGAAGCATCATAAACTGTGCTTAATATGCTTCGGTTTGTGCATGAGCAGGAAACCTCAGAGGGGGGGGGGGTCTATCAGGTAGGCTGTATGGTGCCCCTCGATTTCTAACAGCAGCCCTGACTGATGATAAAGTGTGAGCTGGAGTTTGGCTTCAATTTGTTAGTGTATCTAAATCTGCTAGTACATCTGCCCCCCCCTCCCCCTCACTTATAATGCTGCTGTCCAAAGGTGCTCCTTCATCCAGAGTGGGGGGGGGGCACTCTAATACAGGAGGTGTGTTACTGGGCAGATCAGCAGGTGAAACCAGAGGGGGAAAAGCCTAAAGAAAGAAAACTAATGCAGCCGCCTCCTCTAATGATTGGTAAGCTGCAATATATCACAGACTGCAGAATATAACAGACTGAGCTGCCTATAGGTGGGATTGTTGGCTGCCAGCGGTCAGCCTCAGGTGTATGTGCGCCACCTACCTACCCGCCGTCCAGGTTCCGGACAGGAAAAAGGTGACGCTGACCGAAGTATTCTTCACATTCCCGTGTGTGTCATCTTCAAAGGTGCAACAATGTGAGCGTGCTTTACATGCGACGACATGCGTTGTGTTAGGGCGGCCCATTCCTTGCAGTGGTCGGTCCGATGTACTAAAAATTCCGCCACAGAAATCTTTGAATTTTTTTTTCTTTAAATGCGATGCAGCAGAACACGTGATACTTTGTTACCACGCATTCCAGTGTGCTAAAACACACGTACCCTGGAATAAAGAATGAGAGGCATCCCAGCACAGCTACAGGAAGGTCACGTGTTTTGTGCAATGCAGCAAATTTGCACGCATTCCCCCGGTGCACCGATGTCAATGGAGCCTCATAGAGATGTAAGGGACATGTCGGCATTAACTTTACCAACCCCCCCCCCCCCCCCGCCGCCCGCCGCCCTCTCTGCAGCCTTCACATTCCCTATTGTGCACCAAATCGTTCTATACACTGTGCTGTACATTCCCTGTTCTGCACCAGCTCATTCTGTACACTGTGCTGTACATTCCCTGTTCTGCACCAGCTCATTCTGTACACTGTGCTGTACCTTCTCTATACCACAATACCTTATTCTGTAACAGGGGTATTGCATTAAAATTCAAGAAGGTCCAGTTGCAGAAATGTTCTTACAATCGAGGTCCGAATCTCAGGTTTGTGCTATGACTGTCCCCCTCACAGCTCCCCTTTACATCAGGTGTGTCAACAGAGTGCCCCTTTACTTCAGGTCCCCCCATCAGAGTGCCCCCATAGATCAGGTTTCCTCATCAGAGTGCCCATATAGATCAGATGTCCCAATCAGTGTGCCCACTTACATCGGGTGTTCCCATCAGAGTGCCCCTTTACATCAGTTGTGTCTTCAGAATTCCCCTTTACTTCAGGTACCCCCACCAGAGTGCCCCCATAGATCAGATGTCCCAATCAGAGTGCCCCCTTACATCAGGCATATCCATCACAGTGCCCCTTTGCATCAGGCGTGCCATCAGAGTGCCCCCCTAAATCATGTGTGTCATCAGAGATTCCCTTTACTTCAGGATTCCCCATCAGAGTGCTTCTTACACCAGGTGTGCCATCAGAGTGCCCCTTTACTTCAGGCATTCCCATCAGAGTGCCCCCATACATCAGGTGTCCCCATCAAAGTGCCCCCGTACATCAGGTGTCCCCATCAGAGTGCCCCCATAGATCAGGTGTGCCCATCATAGTGTCCCATAGATCAGGTTCCCCCATCACAATGCCCCAATAGATCAGATGTCCCAATCAGAGTGCCCCTTTACATTAGGTGTTCCACCAGAGTGCCCCCCTAAATCAGGTGTGTGATCAGAAATTGCCTTTGCTTCAGTTTTCCCCATCAGAGTGCCCCTTACACCAGGTGTGCCATCAGAGTGCCCCTTTACTTCAGGCGTTCCCATCCGAGTGCCCCCTTATATTAGGCGTTCCCATCAGAGTGCCCCCTTATATCAGGCGTTCCCCTCAGAGTGCCCCCTTATATCAGGTGTTCCCATCAGAGTGCCCCCTTATATCAGGTGTCCCTATCAGAGTGCCCCTTTATATCAGGCGTTCCCATCAGAGTGCCCCCTTATATTAGGCATTCCCATCAGAGTGCCCCCTTACATCAGGTGTCCTCATCAGAGTGCCCCTTTATATCAGGCGTTCCCATCAGAGTGCCCCCTTATATCAGGCGTTCCCATCAGAGTGCCCCCTTATATTAGGTGTTCCCATCAGAGTGCCCCCTTATATTAGGTGTTCCCATCAGAGTGCCCCCTTATATCAGGCGTTCCCATCGGAGTGCCCCCTTATATCAGGCATTCCCATCAAAATGCCCCCTTATATCAGGTGTCCCTATCAGAGTGCCCCTTTATATCAGGCGTTCCCATCAGAGTGCCCCCTTATATCAGGCGTTCCCATCAGAGTGCCCCCTTATATCAGGCGTTCCCATCAGAGTCCCCCCTTATATCAGGCATTCCCATCAAAATGCCCCCTTATATCAGGTGTCCCTATCAGAGTGCCCCTTTATATCAGGCGTTCCCATCAGAGTGCCCCCTTATATTAGGTGTTCCCATCAGAGTGCCCCCTTATATCAGGCTTCCCATCAGAGTGCCCCCTTATATCAGGCGTTCGCATCGGATTGCCCCCTTATATCAGGCGTTCCCATCAGAGTGCCCCCTTATATCAGGCGTTCCCATCAGAGTGCCCCCTTATATCAGGCGTTCCCATCAGAGTGCCCCCTTATATCAGGCGTTCCCATCAGAGTGCCCCCTTATATCAGGCGTTCCCATCAGAGTGCCCCCTTATATCAGGCGTTCCCATCAGAGTGCCCCCTTATATCAGGCATTCCCATCAGAGTGCCCCCTTATATCAGGCGTTCCCATCAGAGTGCCCCCTTATATGAGGCGTTCCCATCAGAGTGCCCCCTTATATCAGGCATTCCCATCAGAGTGCCCCCTTATATCAGGCGTTCCCATCAGAGTGCCCCCTTACCTCAGGTGTCCCCATCCCGACTTTGAAGCCGCCGTAGTGTGAACTGAGACTTAAAGTGATTAATAAACACAAAAACTCCGGGAACTCCACTTTAAAGGCATAACATGTATTGGATTGTGATGATGTTCACAGAGCATTTTTTTATTTTTATTTTTGTTTACTCCAAAATAGAATACAAAGTAATTTGTAACAAAAAGGGTTGTAAAGTTGTAAACAAATTTTTATTAATCCTTATAGTATAAAATGGATTACGTTGTACATAAAGAGTTTTTGTTTTTGTCAAACCTTTACCCAAATGAATTTGGAACAAAAAAAGAAAAAGTTTGCAAAGTTTTAAATGACTTTTTTTTTTTTTTGTTAAAGTGAATTGATTCTTGTAGAATAAAATGTATTACATTGTGACGATGTACACACAGTGTAGAGTTTCTTACAACAACTTGGATGGAGTTTGTCACATACAGTCAGGGATCGGTGTCAGGACGGTCAGGTGACCCGATCCGGTGACTTGTGTGCTCCATCCATCTTCTGCCCATCCCTTCCATGGTCTCCATAGCAGTAGAGTGGAAGGAGGGAGCTGTTGATTGTCGGTCCCATAGTAACATTCGCCCTGCAGGTATATAAAACCTTCCAGGATGGATGGGATGCAGAGACTGACCTGACCACCGATCTCCATCCAACATGGCTGAGCCTAAAAACATCCCCAGCGAGCCCATGCCTCTGGACATGGAGAACCGAGACCCCAACAACATGAACGAGCACGTCAGAGTGAGTATGGCGGCATCTGACCGTTATCCCACCGTCTCGGGGATGCGCTAAACAGGGATGCTCTGTTTGGACCGGCGTACTTGTTTATCAATTCCTGCGCCTGTACGCCCCCTATAGACCAGGGAATGTGTACATTTCTGTCTGCTATGGGCCTATTTATTCAGCAATAATTATTCTTATTATTCGGGATTTATATAGTGCCAGCAGTTTGCGCAGCGCTTTACAATGTAGGATTGGGAACAGTACAATTACAATACAGTTCAGTACAGAAGGGACAGGAGGGCCTTGCTCGTGGAGCTGACAATCCAAAGGGAGGGGGAATAATCTTGTCATTGCTTATTAAAAGCAAACTTTATTATATAGCAGCTTACCAATTGCAGCCCCCCCTATCCATGCGTCCGGCCCCCTGATCTACATTCAGGGCAATGGACGCATGGATTCCGATGGCGGTGGTGTGTTTTTTTGAAGCATATGATTGGAGCCTGAGGCTCTTATTGGCTTCAAAAAAGGGTGGGCTCGGGGCACAGATCACTGCGCCCTGAGCCCACCCAGTTGTGTTGCAATAGCAAATGAACATTCGCTATTGTCACACTGATTCTCCCCCCGGCCAATCAGGAAGTGGGTCTGAGACCTGTTTCCCGATTGGCCCGAAAAGGAGAAGCATTCCAATTGGCCGCCAAGGAGGAGGAGGAGGGAGGAGACGGAAGCTGCCGTGATGCCTGCAGAGGAGAGCAGGAGAAGGAGAAGCCGCCGCTTGTCACCCGGGTGAAGCACTGCCCGCCATAGATGGGGTTAGTGCTCTGGTGCTCCTGATGACCCGACCAACCGGACGGTGCTTCCCAAAACTCAAATAGAATCAATCTGAATTTGAATAGAAAAGTACAGATTAGAATAAACCATCTTCTAATCTATTCTTTTTTATTCTATTCAAATTGATTCTATTTGAATATTGGGAAATGGTTATATTCTTTCTATCCTTTTTCTATTCTATTGTTTTTTTAATTTTATTCTCTATTTATTTATTCTATTCTAATACTTTATTTTCTATTCTTTTCTATTCTATTCTATTTTTTTCTTTTTTTTTTCAAATTTATTCTATTTGAAATTTGGGAAGATGGTTATATCACCCCCCGAAGGGCATAAAGACCCTGTTAAAGGGATGCCAGGACTGGGCAGGAAGAGGTTATGAATTGAAGATGAATGAGGTGCCGCTGTTCTATGGGCTGATAGCGGCTTCTTTGTATTATTTTACAGATAAATACTCCACACCTCAGATCACTGCCCCCCCTGCAAACCTGTTTTACCACTGTATCCCCCTGCACATCTGCCCCACCAATGTACATCTGCCCCACCACTGTACTACCCTGCTCATCTGCCCCACCACTGTACTACCCTGCTCATCAGCCCCACCAATGTACCCCCTTTCTCATCTGCCCACCACTGTAACCCTCTGCACATCTACCTCAGCACTATACCCCTGCTCTTCTGTCCCACCACTGTACCTCCATGCACATCTGCTCCACCACTGAACCATCTTCTCATCTGTCCTAACACTGAACTTATATGCTCATCTGCCCCGCCACTGTAACCCCCTTTCTCATCTACCTCACGACTGTACCTCTTGCACATCTGTCCCACCTCTGTTCCCCCTGCTCTTCTGCACCACCACTGTAACCCCCTGCTCATGTGTTCCTCCGATGTACCTCCTTTCTCCTCTGCATACCTCTGCACATCTGCCCCACCTTTGTACCCCCCTGCTCCTCTGCCCCACAACTGTAACCCCTGCTCATCTGTCCCACTAATGTACCTCCTTTCTCCTCTGCCCCAATACTGAACCCCCCTGCTCATCTGCCCCATCACAGCACCCCCTGCTTTTCTGTCCCACCGCTGAACCCCCTTCTCATCCCTCCCACCACTGTACCTCCTGCACATCTGCCCCACCACTGTACCGCCTTACTCTTCTGTCCCACCACTGTAACCCCCCTGCTCATCCGCCCCATCAATGTACCCCTTTTCTCATCTGCCCCACCACTGTACCTCCCTGCATATCTGCTCCACCGCCATATGCCCATGCTCTTCTGTCTCACTATTGAATCACCTTTTCAACTGTCCTAACACCGAACCCATCCGCACATCTGCCCCACCACTGTAACCCGCTTTCTCATCTGCCCCACCAATGTACCTCCTGTACATCTGTCTCACCTCTGTGCCCCCAGCTCTCCTGCCCCACTGCTGTTCCCCCTGCTCTCCTGCGCCACCACTGTAACCCCCTGTTCATCTGCCCCACCAATACACCTCCTTTCACATCTGCCCCACTGCTCTACCCCCCTGCTTTTCTGCCCCAACACTGAACCCCCCTGCTCATCTGGCCCAACACTGAACCCCTCTGCTCATCTGTCCCACTGCTGAACCCCCTTCTCATCTCTTCCACTACTGTACCTCCCTACACATCTGCCCCACCGCTGTACCCTCCTGCTCTTCTGCTCCACCTCTGAACCCCTCCTGCTTATTTTCCCCACCACTGTACCCTCTTCTCATCTATGATATGTGTGCTATGCAGAGTGATGAAAGGAAACAGAGATGAGACACATCTATCTGTTCTGGCACACTCATCCTGCTGATCCACCTCTCACATCCAGCCCACGTCCTTGTACGGGATGTATGTGATGTATGGGATGTATGTGATGTCTGTGATATCTGTGATGTCTGTAATGTATGGGATGTATGTGATGTATGGGATGGATGGGGTGTATGTGATGTATAGAATGTATGGGATGTATAGGATGTATATGATGTATGGAATGTACGTGATGTATAGGATGTATGGGATGTATGTGATGTATGGGATGAAGGGGATGGATGGGGTGTATGTGATGTATGGGATGTATATGATGTATGGAATGTATGTGATGTATAGGATGTATGGGATGAAGGGGATGGATGGGGTGTATGTGATGTATGGGATGTATGTGACATATGGGATGTATGGGATGTGTGGGATGTATGGGATGTACAGTAGGGACGGAAAGTATTCAGACCCCCTTACATTTTTCACTCTTTGTTATATTGCAGCCATTTGCTGAAATCATTTAAGTTCATTTTTTTCCTCATTAGTGTACACACAGCACCCCATATTGACAGAAAAACACAGAATTGTGATGCGATGTCTGTGATATCTGTGATGTCTGTAATGTATGGGATGTATGGGATGTATGTGATGTATGGGATGGATGAGGTGTATGTGATGTATGTGATGTATGGAATGTATGTGATGTATAGGATGTATGTGATGTATGGAATGTATGGAATGTATGGGATGTATGGGATGTATGTGATGTATGGGATGTATGTGATGTATGGGATGAAGGGGATGGGTGGGGTGTATGTGATGTATGTGATGTATGGGATGTATGTGATGTATGGGATGTATGTGATGTATGGAATGTATGTGACATATGGGATGTATGTGATGTATGGGATGTATAGGATGTGTGGGATGTATAGGATGTATGGGATGTATGGGATGTATGTGATGGATGGGATGGATGTGATGTATGTGATGTATGGAATGTATGTGATGTATGGGATGTATAGGATGTATGGAATGTATGTGATGTATGGGATGTGTGGGATGGATGTGATGTCTGTGATGTATGGGATGGATGTGATGTCACATACAAGCATTTGGAATGGATGCACAATGATGAGCTCAGGTCAGGGGCATTTTCTGAAAGCAGTGGGCCTGTGTGTGGGATCATAAGTTGGGCCCCCGCAGCTGAGAAAAAGTGGTTGGGTGTGATTTTCATTTCGCTGAATACTGGCTGTGGCTAAAAAGGGACACAGAGTGCCGGGGGTCAGTAGTAAGGGACACAAAGGTTCAGGGGAAATTTCAACAAAGTTCCCAGAAGCTCAACAGTAATTCCACAAATTGTCACCTGATTGGAGTTTTCTCAATCACAGTGAAATCTCTTATTTCTGAGATTGGTAGTGGCAACCAAGCGAGTCTTCTTCCTCCAAGACAGTCCTCCTCCTCCTGGAAACAGGGACCACCCCCCCCCCCCCCCAGCAGAACTGCACCCAATCTCTTCACCATCACAAAAGCTGACGATCGCAGCTACAGCAAAGTTAGAGAATCAATCAATAATTCCCATCATTTACAATGTGTGGGGGCGCAGTGCTTCCCCCTCAGTGCGGTGTGGGGAAATCTGAAATTGGAATGCATTGGAGTCTCACGGACACTTCCCTGCGCTGCTCTGCTGATGGCGAGGGAGTCGAGTGCCGGCAAAAGAGGCTTTGGGTGCCGGGGGTTGCCTACCCCTGATTTAGAAATATAGATAAGTAACAACAGAAAATCACCAGGGGGGTCCATTGAGTCTACCATTGTATTGTTTTTCATTTATTGAAAACCTTTTCATCAGAGTATAGATCCATGTTTAAATGTTATCATTCATAAAAGAATTTGCTAGATGAATCTCACAATCATTCACTCAACCATCACGTGTTATCACTATAGTTTGCCTAATATGTGTATTTCCTATGATTGTCAGCCCCCTCTAGTGTGCACAATGCAGTATTTTCCTGAAATACCTCAATCAGAACAAATACCACATTATGACCACTAGGTGGAGCTAATGGACAGGAAAAAACGTACAATATGCGGTGATATTTTGCAAACAGCTGGGTGAAACTTTGTAATGTTTGTCCAGTGAATGGTTCATAAATAGATCCCTTACTATCGACTAACTCCATACCAATGCTGGAAGTCTGTTCCAAGCACCAACTACTTGTTTTGTAAAATAATACTTATGCTTGATTGTTCTGCTAGTTTGAGATCATGTTCCCGTGTTATAGATCTGTGCTTCATACTGACCTTGTGAACCCTATAAACACCCCTCATGCATGGAACTGTGTAAGAAAGGTCCTCAGTATTAAATTTATTTCTTCTCATTTGGTTTTCTGTTTGACTTGAATGAACCGGAGTCTGTAGTGTAGATATTCCCTGAGAACAGTCATCTGGAGCTGTCAAGGGCCCCTTAGGAGAACTGGGCTGCTGTCTCAACCTTTCTTCAGTGGCAGCACCCTATAAAAATATGCAAAATCTGGAGGTACCCCAGTCCAAAATGTGAAAAATGTCCTATCATGATATCAGAACCCCCCTTCACATTAGAGGTCCCCATCACATGATCGCATCAGAGACACCCTATTGCATCAGAGGTTCCCTCATCACATCAGAAGTCCCCCATCTCATCAGAGGTCCCCCATATCATTAGAGGTCCCCATCAAATCAGAGATCCCCATCAGATCAGAAGTCCCCCATCAAATCAGATGTTGCCCCATTGCATCAGAGGTTTCCCCATCCCATCAGAAGTCCCCCATCACATCAGAAGTCCCCCTTCACATCAGGGGCCCCCATTACATCAGAGGTCCCCACATCACATCAGAGATCCCCCCATCACATCAGAGGTTTCCCTATCAAATCAGAGCTCCCCATCACATCAGAGGTTCTCCCATCACATCAAAAGTCCCCCATCACATCAGAGGTTCCCCCATCACATCAGAGGTTCCCCCATCACATCAGAGGTTCCCCCATCACATCAGACCCCCTCCATCACATCAGAGGTTCCCCCAACACATCTGAGGCCCCCCCATCACATTAGAGGTCCCCCATCACACCAGAGGTTCCCCCATCCCATCAAAGGTCTCCCCATCACTTCAGAAGTCCCCCCTATCACATCAGGAGGCTCCCCATCACATCAGAAGTCCAATATCACATCAGAGGTTCCCCCATCACATCAGAGGTCCCCCCATCACATCAAAAGTCCCCCAACACACCAGAGGTGTCCTATCACATCCGAGGTCCTCCATCACCTCAGAGGTTCCCCATCACATTAGAGGTCCCCCCATCACATCAGAGGTTCTCCCATCACATCAGAGGTCTCTCATCACATCAGAGGTTCCCCCATCACATCAGAGGTCCCAACCATTACATCAGAAGTCCCTCATCAGATTAGAGGTCCTCCATCACATCAGAGGTCCCCCCATACCATCAGAGGTTCCCCATCACATTAGCTGTCTCTCTTCACATCAGAGGTTCCCCCATCACATCAGAGGTTCCCCATCACAGAGGTTTCCCCATCACATCAGAAGTCCCCCATCACATCAGAGGTTCCCCCATCACATCAGAAGTCCCCCCACAACATCAGAGCCCCATCACATCAGAGGTTCCCCATCAAATCAAAGGTTCCCCATCAAATCAAAGGTTCCCCATCACATCAGAAGTCCCCAATCACATCAGAAGTCCCCCATCACATCAGGAGGTCACCCATCACATCATGGGCCCCCATTACATCAGAGGTCCCCACATCACTTTAGAGGTCCCCTATCACATCAGAAGTCCCCCCATCACTTTAGAGGTCCCCTATCACATCAGAAGTCCCCCATCACATCAGAGCTCTCCCATCATGTCAGAGGTTCCCCCATCACATTAGAGGTCCCCCATCACGTCAGAGTCCCCCCATCACATCAGAGTTCCCTTTTTACATCAGAGTCATCCCTTCAGGTCAGAGGCCCCCCCATCACATCAGAGTTCCCCTATACATGAGCCCCCCTCACATCAAAGGGCCCCCTTTACTTCAGAGTCATTCTTCTGGTCAGAGGCCCCCCCATGAACTCATGACACTGATCCATGGCCAATTGGGTCCCTAGCTCACAACACCCTGGGGGAACTCAGACAGCACTCTGGTTCAGAAACTCTGGCCCAGAGTATACTGTAGATACTCAATGGGCAGTTACAATACGATCATTTTTACTTTAGGATTCTTATTTACTAAGGTTCCTGGCCTATACGGTATTTCAGGTCAATGCTTGTAACACTCAAGTTGGGCTTTTGCAGGGTTCTCCATTTCCCGGGTGTACTACAGCAGCATAGGTTGTAGTTCTTTCCCTTTTTGCTCCCCCTTCCTGCTGATGCACCCAAGTGAACTATCCTTTCTACTAACAGGTCCTCTTTGAAGATGCCTTCGGAGAGCCGGAAGGGTCGCACAGTATCCCGGGTGTCTGGGGGATGTCCTACAAGACATTCAACGGGGTGAAGAACTGCTGTTACATCGTGCTGTCCGTGCTGTGCGGTTGCCCACTGGCCTTCTGCTGGGCGTTGGAGTTTGCCTGCGTCCAGTGCTGCCACATCTGGTGCGTCGGGCCCTGCATACGCATGTGGAACATGAACTTTGCCTGTATGAAGTTGTTTTGGAGCTCCTGCGTCCACTGTCTGTGCGACCCGTGCCACAAGTCCCTCGGCCTTTGCCTCAGTTTAATCAAGGTCCACAAAACGGAAGGATAAATGGACCCCAACACCGATCTCCAAAACCAGACCTGGCCAGACCAAACCCGCACCACCAACGTCCAACCTGACCCTCCAAGTCACTTTGGCCTGTCACCGCCTATGGCAATACTGAGCTGCGTCTGTCATTGATTCTCTATATTTCTTGTATATGAATAAAGAGTTTTCCACCTCAGGCTCAGATCCGTGTGTGATAAATGTGTCCATAGAAAGCAGGGACGTGCGGTGAGGTGAGTGGCTGGTGAGGCACTGGCAAGTATCAGAGCCAGATACACACAGGTTACATACGCCGCGATCGTTAGAGTGAGAGCAATAATTCTAGCACTAGACCTCCTCTGTAACTCTAAACAAGTGACCTGTAAAAATGTTTACAGCGTCACCTATGGAGGTTTTTTTAAGTATTGAATTTTGGCACCATTCCACGAGTGTGCGCAATTTTAAAGCATGACATATTAGGTATCTATTTACTCGGCATAACATCCTCTTTCACAATATACAAACAAATTGGGCTAACTTTATTGTTTTTTTTTTTTTTGTTTTTATTCATTAAACAGTTTCTTTCAAAAAAAAAAGCGTTTGAAAAATTCCTG
This sequence comes from Aquarana catesbeiana, assembly GCF_042186555.1. Classification (NCBI taxonomy): domain Eukaryota; kingdom Metazoa; phylum Chordata; class Amphibia; order Anura; family Ranidae; genus Aquarana; species Aquarana catesbeiana. Next base: position 11,832,417 of record NC_133330.1, read on the forward strand.
CGCAAATACCGTGTGACATGAAAAGTTGCAACCACCACCATTTTATTTTCTCGGTTGTCTGCTAAAATATATATATATAGATATATATATAGATATATATATCTATATATATCAATATATAATGTTTGGGGGTTCTGAGTAATTTTCTAGCCAAAAAGTATGATTTTTACATGTAGGAGAGAAGTGTCAGAATCGGCCTGGGTAGCAAGGGGTTAATTACCATAAGTAATATACAAAGAATTATTATATATTGTTTTTATGCTAATTTACTATATTTTCAAAAACTGTACTCAAGCGGGTGGCTTAACGGACAAATTACTGAAGTTTGAAGTTATAACTTCCAACCAGTAATATCACAGTAAATAGATAAATAATAAATTAAATAATAAATTATTATTATTATTAATAATAATAATAATAATAATAATAATAATAATAAATAATGTAATAATACATTATTATTTTATAACATATAGCCTAATAATATATGATTTAGCTCGTACCTTTTCAGCAAGCAGCAGATTCTCATTCTTCCTCTTATCTGTGTGAGAAAAACATGGGATTGTGGGTAAATCTTATACACATAAGCACATGTTTTTTTCCTTGTAGTTAATAGGGCTGGGCTGGAAGGGAGCGTTTGTCTTTTAGACACGCCCCCTTCTATGACACTGCAGTGAGAGGAGAGCCTCTAATGCAGCATTTTTACTGGGCAGTTTGGACCAATGGTGCTTTACCATTGGTCCAAAACTCCAAGCTGTCCATTGGGCTCAGTGCCTCTGACAAGAAGTGAGGAGAGGCACTGTGAGCTCATCCTCTCAGTCTGCTGCAAACAGGGTGTGTCAACTTATATTCAAACTATCCGCTCTCAACATAGCTTCTGAAAGGAGAATCATTCTCCAGAACAATAGGTCGTAGGTGCCCCAAATTTTAAACAGTGGGGTAGAACAGTAATGGAGTAGCTACCTACCCCCCAAATTTGGGGTCTCTGTGAGCTCAGGTTGACGAGCTACGATCCTCGAAGTGCAGTTGTTTTTATTTTTTTTTTTTATGTTCATGGCAGGTGAGGCTCCGGCTCACCTGCCTCCCCCGACTGTACGTCCCTGATAGAAAGGCTGCCAGGGTTCACATAACACAACATAGATTCTTAGATTTAGTATCAGATATATTTTTTCATGTTTGGTACATCCAAGTTATTATTGTGTCAGTGTAACCCTTCCAGGGTTTACTTCCTCTTTAACAACTTCAGCCCCGGAAGATTTGGCTGCTGAATGACCGGGCCATTTTTTGCGATACGGCACTGCGTCTCTTTAACTGACAATTGCGCCGTCGCTGCACCCAAACCAAACTGACATCCTTTTTTTCCCCCACAAATAGAGCTTTCTTTTGGTGGTATTTGATCGCCTCTGCGGTTTTTATTTTTTGCGCTGTAAACAAAAAAAGAGCGACAATTTTGAAAAAAACACAATATTTTGTACTTTTTGCTATAATAAATAATCCCGATTTTTTTTTTTTTAAAAAAAAGCAAATTTTTTCTCAGTTTAGGCCGATATGTATTCTTCTACACATTTTTGGTAAAAAAAGAAAAATCGCAATAAACGTATACTGACTGGTTTGTGCTAAAGTTATAGCGTCTACAAAATAGGGGATAGATTTATAGCATTTTTATTATTATTCTTTCTTTTTACTAGCAATGGCGGCGATCTGCGATCTTTATCGGGACTGCGACATTATGGCGGACACATCAGACACTTTTGACACATTTTTGGGACCATTGTCATTTATACAGCAATCAGTGCTATAAAAATGCACTGATTACTGTAAAAATGTCACTGGCAGGGAAGGAGTTAACACTAGGGGGGCGATCAAGGGGTTAACTCTGTTCCCTGGTGTGAGTTCTAACTGACGGGGGAGGGGACTGACCTAGAGGAAGTGATGGATCGTGGTTCCTAGCCATTAGGAACACACGATCTGTCACTCCTCACAGAACAGGGATTTGTGTGTTTACATACACAAGTCCCTGTTCTGCCTCTCGTGCCCGCGATCGCTCGTGGCCGGCAGTCATCGCGACCTTCGGCCACGAGCATCGGCACCCCCACGCACCTGCTATCCAGATCCTGCAAGCCGACGTATAGCTACCACGGTTCGGGGGATCGTGCCGACCTGCCGCTGTAGAATGACGGCGGCTGGTCGGCAAGCGGTGAAAATGCATCTGATTCGCATATATGTGTACCGAGCCTTATAAATGAACACACGGACGATCGTTATCCATTGCTTACTGTGTTCATTCAAGAAATGAAGGGGCCACTAGACATGTTTACTGATCCCCCCCGCTCTCCATCCTGACACCCAGCAGGTGTCCCCCCACAGGGGGATTGGAGGTTCTGATTGTGTGGGGTAATCAGATAGTGGGGGGGGGGAGACACAATTACCGGAACCAAGCGGGAGAGGAGGGGAAGATGGTTGAGATTCAAGGGGAGGATCAGTTCCAGTAATTGCTCCCCACTACGCTGATCAAGCTGTATGGGCCCCTCAATGAATGTATAGAGCCCGGGCCCCGAACAGGAGGAACAGTGCTACCCCTTAGCGGTAGTGGTTGGGGAAAGGGGGGGGGGTGCAGTAAAAGTACCTCCAGCTGCTAGTGTGAACAAGCAGGGTAATCATTGTTTTGTATTATTCCAATTCATCTAAAAATCCGTCTCAGGTGTCCCTATAATGGGTACAAGGACAATAGTACAATTCCCAGCACTCCGTGCAGCTTGCCAGCACAGAGAGCCAAATTACAGAGAGTCTCCAACCCAAAGAGGGCTTTATTGTGTCCCTACAAATATTTGTGAAGCCGCACGACCACGTCACGTGAGAAACATGAGAAGTATAGTGTATATAGGAGCTTCGTGAGGTTCCAACATCCTGAGAACTTCCCGCACCTCCCTGTATGGAAAGGTGAGGCCAATTAAACATTTAGACGCAACAAAGTAATTGTCTGACAACCAGGAAAACCATGGAGACAATACAATTAGAGGGATAATAGAGGGAAAGGTTCCTCTAAAGGACTTTAACCCTCTAGACTGGCCTTTCTCATCCTTGAAATAACTTTCAGGTCTCAGGAGACCCCCTAATATATATTTACAACTTGGGGTACAGGAATGGGAAGCTGAGATGACACCCAGAGCTGCTCTATACAACATTGTTATTATTAGTTTTATTTACTTTATTAATAATAAAAATAATAACTAGAAAGAAAAAACAGAGAAAGTCCTAGTGTTCCCTCACACTGGTGGTTGGTAAGGAATTGCTCAATTACATTGATGGTCAATAAAATGATCTCTTCCACTGGTGGTAAGTGGGAAAGGGGCCCCATTAACGTGTTGGTCGCTAGAAGAAGGGCCTTTGTTACATTGGTGATCAGTGGGAAGAATGTTCCTTACATTGGTGGTCAGTGAGAAGAATGTTCCTTACATTGGTGATCAGTGAGAAGAATGTTCCTTACATTGGTGATCAGTGAGAAGAATGTTCCTTACATTGGTGATCAGTGAGAAGAATGTTCCTTACATTGGTGATCAGTGAGAAGAATGTTCCTTACATTGGTGATCAGTGAGAAGAATGTTCCTTACATTGGTGATCAGTGGGAAGAATGTTCCTTACATTGGTGGTCAGTGAGAAGAATGTTCCTTACATTGGTGATCAGTGAGAAGAATGTTCCTTACATTGGTGATCAGTGGGAAGAATGTTCCTTACATTGGTGATCAGTGAGAAGAATGTTCCTTACATTGGTGATCAGTGGGAAGAATGTTCCTTACATTGGTGGTCAGTGAGAAGAATGTTCCTTACATTGGTGATCAGTGAGAAGAATGTTCCTTACATTGGTGATCAGTGAGAACAATGTCCCTTACATTGGTGATCAGTGAAAAGAATGTTCCTTACATTGGTGATCAGTGGGAAGAATGTTCCTTACATTGGTGATCAGTGAGAAGAATGTTCCTTACATTGGTGATCAGTGGGAAGAATGTTCCTTACATTGGTGGTCAGTGAGAAGAATGTTCCTTACATTGGTGATCAGTGAGAAGAATGTTCCTTACATTGGTGATCAGTGAGAACAATGTCCCTTACATTGGTGATCAGTGAAAAGAATGTTCCTTACATTGGTGATCAGTGGGAAGAATGTTCCTTACATTGGTGATCAGTGAGAAGAATGTTCCTTACATTGGTGATCAGTGAGAAGAATGTTCTGTACATTGGTGATCAGTGGGAAGAATGTCCCTTACATTGGTGATCAGTGAGAAGAATGTTCCTTACATTGGTGGTCAGTGAGAAGAATGTTCCTTACATTGGTGGTCAGTGAGAAGAATGTTCCTTATATTGGTGATCAGTGAGAAGAATGTTCCTTACATTGGTGATCAGTGAGAAGAATGTTCCTTACATTGGTGGTCAGTGAGAAGAATGCTCCTTACATTGGTGATCAGTGAGAAGAATGTTCCTTACATTGGTGATCAGTGAGAAGAATGTTCCTTACATTGGTGATCAGTGGGAAGAATGTTCCTTACATTGGTGATCAGTGGGAAGAATGTCCCTTACATTGGTGATCAGTGAGAAGAATGTTCCTTACATTGGTGATCAGTGAGAAGAATGTCCCTTACATTGGTGATCAGTAAGAAGAATGTCCCTTACATTGGTGGTCAGTGGGAATTCTCAATATTTGGGATTTTCTTGGTAAAGGGGGTTATAACCCTCTCCCAGTGATCAGACTGTACATCGTAACTTTGTAGAAGGAGGAGGAAACATTTCCTCAGTCTCCCCTCCCCCCAGTGATCAGATTGTACATTGTAACTTTGTAGCAAGTCACGAGAGGAGAAGCTGTAGTAGAGGGCTGATCTGTCTCATCAAGATATACTTAAATGTATAATTTCTGAGCTGTCTTCTCAGTCCAGGAAGTAGATGGTGACCCTGGATGATGCCTGAACAAAGACAGTGCTGTCCTTCTGGAGAGAAAAGCCAGATGAAGGCACCATCAGGGGAGTCCTGTGGTCTGAATGAAAAGTAATAAATACCTGATGGGTTTTACTTTCTCTTTATTCCCCTGCAAAGTAAAAGCATAATGGGCTAATATGCGTCGCTCTTCCTTTAGTGCGCATGCGCCGATGATGTCGGCGCAAGTGTATATGGTAAATATCTTCTAAACCATGCAGGTTTAGGAGATATTTCCAGTACTTACAGCCTTATTATAGGCTTACCTGTAGGTAAACGTGGTGTGTAAGGGTTTACAACCACTTTAACTGCATCTGATTCGCATAACATGTGAATTGGACCGGCTTTCAATGGAGCCGGTTCACACATTTCTGGGGCCAATTCTTAAAAGGGTCCTGTGCGATTTTGGGTCCAGTTTAGGTGCAAACCCAAGTAAAAATGCGAACCTGAATCGATGAACAAAACCGCACCGGACTGCAAACCACAGCTGGACATGTTTGAACCTAGCCCAACTGAAGCATAGTAAAATGTCTTTACTATGCTTCAGTTTGTGAATGAACAGGAGCCTCTGTACAGAACTTTTGCTATTCATTCTTTCTGCAGTGCAGCTGAGGCTGCAGAAAAGGGATTGAGGAATCTATGTCCTCAATCTCCTGGTACTCTGGCCGTGTGAATGAGTGGTTTGTTCGTGCAGCTAGAGCATCCTGTTACTCTATGGGGATGCAGCGGCTGTACAAACAAAGCCACAGGTCCTAAATTTGACAGGTATACAGCTGTGAGTAAGCGGCCCAATTTCACACTGTCTGTGTTTGGTGCTATACACCTGCACCCACATGCCTGGGGGGGCAAAGTCAGGTAGGCTGTACAGAGCCCCATGATTTTTTACAGCAGCCCTTTGTACACATGCCACGGCAGGAATTGAACCCCCTGTTGGCTCTTTCAGAGAGACAGGTTGCCAGGGGGCAGTAAAAACAGGCGGCTGAGCTGTGGTTTCATTGCCCCCAGCCGTCCCCTGGAATGTCACCAACACAGCTAGACAGAGAGCTGTACACATGCAAAGTATTGTGGCTGCAGCAATTGTAACTTGGGGTACAGAGGTTGACAGGCGGCAATGTCTGTCAAACTCGTCCACTGAGATGAATGGGGCCATACCGCACCATATGCGATTGCGGTGCGATAGTGCAGCATTACAGGGTTAGATCAGGTGGGGAAGAGGCAATATAACGCCTCCTCACCGCCTGTCAAATGTCCTCTGAAAAGTGACCTCAACACAGATCGCTATACAGAGGGCAATGTGAGTGTGAGAGACTCCTATCTCTTTCAGCGCCCGCCAAACGCAACCCATACAAGTGAATAGGGAGGCTCTGCAACTGCCCCACAACCGCGTGCACTGCAGGGCTAGTGTGGGGTTCAAGGGGTTAAAGCAGTCGGCGATACAGTGCCTCTTCACTGCCTGAATGCAGATCGTTCTTCAGAGAGCAAAGCTTACTGTGAATGAGCCCTTAATCGGCAAGCAATCAGTCTCATTCATTTAAATAGTCCCTGCTGATCCTGCCATAAATATCCTTGTTCAGGTACATCCTAGGGAAGGAGAGGGTGTCACCACTCCAGGTGGGTCTAACAAAAGTAAACCCCTTCACCAATTTAGAAGCCACAGGTGCTGGCAATGCATGTAGCAATAGACAGAAAGCAGTTCTGGACTGCCGCACTCCAAAAAATGTTTGCCTTTTATTCAAAATGCAAGATCAAAAATACATGCCACAGCAGAACGGACAGAAGAGCTGACGCGTTTCACACTACAAACAGTGCTTAATCATAGCCTACGCTTTATCCCTGTCTTCCTATTGTCCTCCTGCGTTGTCACCCTGTCACACAGGCCTGTGATTGGAGACTACAAGCGGCCATTTCAACACAGGTATACACAGGCGTGATCCACCGTTGTCACCATCAGGAAACCCGTCCTGAGAAATGGCGTCCAGCCATCACTGGAGTGAGTGTATGTATATGAAGTGGCTGCGAAAGGGCTGAAGATGATCAGCAGCACTGAACTGTTACAGAGGAAGAAAAAATGTGAAAACAAGCATTTAATTAAAAAAACAAAACAAAAAAAAGTCAGCTGTTTATGACACACAGCGCAAAACTAAATGTCACTCGGTTGGTGTTTACATGGACTTTAAGCACTATTTAGCATGCCTGACGTACAGTTACAGATTGATGAATCAAGTCCAAATAACAGGATTAGAAAATGTGTTTGGCAAAGATGCTGATATTTCCTTGGAAAGCGTTACTAAACTTCTAATTGCTAAAGCGTGTGTTCTCGTTATTGGGAAAAAAAGAGGCAAAAAAAAAAAAACCCAAAAAAAACAAGAATAATCTTTAAAAATGTACGAAGTTTCTGCCAACATTCAATAAAAATGAATCATCTTCTTCTGTGGTTATAAGTTCTTCCACAAACATTGTAACCCTTGTATGTGTTATTAGTGGGAGATCAGATGTTACATTTTTAAATTATTATTATAATTATTTGGAGATCAGATGTTACATTGTAACTTATTTTATTTGATATTATTGGGACATTGCATGTTACATTGTAAAGGTTTTAATTTATTATTAATATTTGGAAATTAGATGTTACAGTTTAACTATTTTGATTTGTTATTATTGGGGAGATCACATGTTACATTGTGAATCTTTATTTTTATTATTATTATTTGGTGATCAGAAGCTGCACTGTAAGGTTTTTTTTAATTTGTTATTATTGGAGGCTGCATATTACATTGCAAAATTATTATTATTATTGGTAGATCACGTTACAATATAACTTTTCATATTTATCGGTATTGGCAGACTGTTTGTGACATTGTAAACTTTAATTTGTCATTATTGTGAGATTGCATGTTACATTGTAACTTTATTATGCTTATTATTTGGAGATTACAAGTTACATTGTAACTTTTTTTATTTGTTATTATTGCGACATTGTATGTTACATTGTAATTTTCAAATGTATTATTATGAGATCAGATGTTACATTTTTACTTTAGTATTTGTTATTATCGGGAGACCATATGTTACAACTTAACTTTTTAATTTGATATTATTGCGACATTGTATGTTACGTTGTAATTTTTAAATGTATTATTATTATTATTCTTATGAGATCAGATGTTACATTTTTACTTTCTTATTTGTTATTATTGGGAGATCACATGTTACATTGTAAATCTTTTATATTTTTATTATTAGTATTACTTGGTGATCATAAGTTGCACTGTAACTTTATTTTAAATTTGTTATTATTGGGAGGTCACATATTACATTGTAACATCGTTATTATTATTATTATGAGATGAGATGATACATTGTAATTTTTTCATTATTGGTAGATCACATGCTACAATATAACTTTTTTATTTATCAATTTTGGGAGATTGTGTATGACATTACATTGTGAACTTTTAATTTGTCATTACTTTGAGATCACATGGTATATTGAAACTTTATTATGATGATTATTATTATTATTTGGAGATCAGATTTTAAATTTTTACTTTTTTATTTGCTATTATTGGGAAATCACGTTACATTGTAAATGTTTTATTTTTTTTATTATTATTATTTGGTGATCAGAATCTGCACTGTAACCTTTTTTAGTTTGTTATTATATGGAAGTCGCATATCACATTGTAACATTATTATTATTATTATTATTATTATTATTATTATTATTATGAGATGAGATGATTCATTGTAATTTTTGTATTTGTTATCACTGGTAGATCACATGTTACGATATAACTTTTTTATTTATCATTATTGGGAGATTGTGTGTGACATTGTAAACTTTTAATTTCTCATTATTGAGTAACCTCTTTTTATTTGTTATTATTGGGAGACTATGGGGTTGATTTACTAAAGGAAAATCCACTTTGCACTACAAGTGCACTTGGAAATGCAGTCACTGTAGAGCTGAGGGGGACATGCAAGGAAAATAAAAAACAGCATTTTTGCTTGTACATGATTGGATGATAAAATCAGCAGAGCTTCCCCTCGTTTCAGATCTTCCAAGTGCACTTGTAGTGCAAAGTGGGTTTGGCTTTAGTAAATCAACCCCTATATGTTACATTGTAACATTATTATTATTTGGGGATCAGATGTTACATTGTAACTT